>NC_069503.1:599475204-599775204 GCF_027579735.1 Bombina bombina | reverse complement strand
TAACATTGCACAAACATTTCACAAGTGATGCTTGTGCAATGCCGCCTCCTACTCACTGGTGGCCAATCGGCCGCTAGCAGGGGCTATCAATCATCCTGATCGGATCAGGATGATTTTAATCAACCCCCTTTTATGCGGTGGGCAGGCTAAGTAACAGCGTTCTTAAGCCTGAAACGATAAACCTCTGAAGCAGCAATTGCTCCTCGGTAAATGGAGCCCTATGTGTCAAAATATATCTCTAGACAAATTCCCTGTGGTGTCTAAATTCGATAAATATATACATTATAGCAGTTTTGAATTGATTTTAGAGCTTAAACCTATAGTTCCATCTTTGAAGTATTTGGCCTAAATTTGCTATAAATTATTAGTTAAACATAGACATATGAAGTATTCCTAAAATCAGGACAACATAACAAATCGATTTGGTGATATTTATCTAGCTACACTAGTTTTGCAGAATTGGTTATCAAGAAAACTACAAAAAAAAATCTTTTTCCACCCCCCCCCATTTTTCAGTATTAAATTAATATTTATTGTTTTTTATGTGCTCATATAGGGTATCACTAGAAAGGCCTGTTTGTCTGTTAAAAAATGGAGTATAATATGTCTGGGTGCACTTAACAAGAGAGTGGACAATTAAGATAAAACCAATGTTTTGCCAATTGTTTTTAAGAAACTGTGAAAAACCTTGGTCCCATAAGGGTTAATGTGTTCCCAACAATCTGTTTTACATGCTTGAGTGTATAAAATTGTTTATAAATAGCTACTTTGCCTTTATTGTATTATTTTGAAATAGCAATTTTTTCTGTTAAAATCACCACCTATATGAAAAATATGAATACTTTAGTATTCTCTTTATAAAAACAAGAGGCACCAAGCAGCATTCAAGTTACCAGTTGAAGAAAGGTATGTGGGCTTGTTCTTGAGAACAATGGATTGAGGCTTCAATTAGCAAAAGCAACAATTTAATTTACTAAAAAACCTAAGGGCTAGATTACAAGTGGCGCACTAAATTTATTGCACACGATATAGCAATATCGAGCCCGTGTTAATCTGTGTGCGTTGAGTTAGCGCAACTGAAGACCTTGCGTAAAGGGTTAGAGCTAAAATAAAAGTTGCACCAAAAACAACATAAATACATTAAAATAAGCTGTTAAACACTATCTGATTAAATATGTTGCGTGAAGTCAGATATCGAGTAATCCTACGATTACCTGGGTAAAACTTACATTACCCAGGGGCTGTGGTAAAACCCAAGGTAATTCTAGGATTACCCAAACGCTTCTAGATAAAGCTAATCACAGCACTATTTTCGTTCTTTGAAGACAATAGTTCTTGCAAATCACTGCATCAAACATATACTGTATAAGATGCACTGTAATTCCCAATCTTCACAAACATTTTTGCCTACGCCTTTAGGGTTCAAAGGGGGCAAAGGTTCCCTTGGGGTGGATGCCAGAGGATCGGCGGGGCGCCCCCTTTCAACCCCCCCGTTCCCTGACATCGCCAACACTAACTAAACCTATTAACTCCTAAACCGCAGTTCCCAAACATCGCCGACACTAACTAAAACACTAAATAAAGCTATTAACCCCTAAACTGCCATTCCTCGACATAGCTGACACTAACTAAAACACTAAATAAAGCTATTAACCCCTAAACCGCCTTTCCCCCTCATCGGCGACACTAACTAAACCTGTTAACCTCTAAACCACCGTTCCCAAACATCCCCAACATTTACTAAACCTATTAACCTCTAAACCGCTGTTCCCTGACACTAACTAAAACACTAAATAAAGCTACTAACCCCTAAACCGCCATACCCCCACATCGCCAACACTAACTAAATCTATTAACCCCTAAACCACCGCCCCCCACATTGCAACTTCCTAATTTAAACTATATTAACCCCTAAACCTAACACCCCCTAACTTTAACATAAATAAAATAGACCTAAATTAAAGTTACAATTATTAACTAACTACCTATTTAAAAATAAATACAAACTTACCTGCAAAATAAAAATAAAACCTTAATTAATTACAATATAACTATTTACTAACTACCTAGTTAAAATAAATACAAACTTACCTGTGAAATAAAAATAAAACCTAAGCTTAAACTAATAAAACCTAACATTACTAAAAATAAAAAACCTAACATTAAAAAAATTAAAACTACAATTACAAAAAATAATAAACACTAAAATAGAAAAAATAAAAAAAACTACCATTACAAAAAATAACAAATGAAATGATCCAAAATAATAACAATTATTCCTATTCTAATCCCCCGTTTAAAAAAAATCATTACAAACCCCCACCCCCCCAAACCCACAAAATAAAAAAAACCTAACTAAAAAAGCCTAATCTACCCATTGCCCTGAAAAGGGCATTTGTATAGGGCATTGCCCTTAAAAGAGCATTCAGCTCTTTTCCGGCCCATTAAAATAAAAAAGCCCTAATCTATAAAAAAAAAAAAAAACCCCGCCAAAAAAAATCTAACACTAACCCCAAAATCAGTACTCACAGTTGCTGAAGTCTGGCGAAAGATCTTCATCCCAGCGCAAAGCATCTTCATCCAGGCAGCTCTATCTTCATCCATCGCAGGACCGGCATCTTCTATCTTCTTCATCCCTGTGGAGGCGGAGTGGTCGGTGGATGCGCGAAGGCAGAGGTCCAGGCGGAGGTCCTCTTCATGCGATCGTCCGCCGCACACTGAAGATTAAATGCAAGGTACCCCTTTTATATAGGGTACCGTTGAATTCCTATTGGCTGAAAAATTATAATCAGCCAAAAAAAATAAGAGCTGCTTAAATCCTATTGGCTGTTCAAATCAGTCAATAGGATTTAAGCAGCTCTCATTCCTATTGGCTGATTTGAACAGCCAATTCAGCCAATCGGAATTGAAGGAACGCCATCTTGGATGACATCATTTAAAGGAACCTTCATTTAGTCGTTGGACGTTGGATGAAGAGGATACTCCGCGTTGGATATCTTGAAGATGGACCCGCTCCGCATGGATGAAGATAGAAGATGCCGTCTGGATGTTTTGCGATGCGGGAGTGCGGCGGTTTAGGGGTTAATATATTTATTATAGTGGTGGCGATGTCCGGTTCGGCAGATTAGGGGTTAAAATATTTATTTTAGTGTTTGCGATGTGGGGGGCCTCGGTTTAGGGGTTAATAGGTAGTTTATGGGTGTTAGTGTACTTTTTAGCACTTTAGTTAAGAGTTTTATGCTACGGCATTGTAGTGTAAAACTCTTAACTACTGACTTTTAAATGCGGTACCAGTCTTGACAGGAGAGGGTCTACCCCTCACTTTTGGTCAGACTCGTAATCCCGGCGCTATGCAAGTCCCATTGAAAATATAGGATACGCAATTGACATAAGTGGATTTGCGGTATTTCCGAGTCTGGCCAAAAAAGTGAGCGGTACACCTGTACCTGCAAGACTCGTAATACCAGCGGGCGTTAAAAAGCAGCATCAGGACTGGCTAACGCTGATTTTTAACCCTAACGCACAACTCGTAATCTAGCCGTTAGTAAGTTGTTTAAAATTGTATGCGCTACCTAAATCATGAAAGAAAAATTTGGAGTTTCATATACCTTTAAGAGTAATGTTATATAATAAACCCAGCTATGTAACATAGGTACAAATGGTATAGTAGTAGATGGTCATAACTGGAAGTTATCTCTATAGGTTTATTTTCAGATTTAAATGGTGAAAACATCCCAATAAAGTAATATAACCACAGCCTAACAGTGTTGTTCTGTCAGAAAAAGATCGGATCGGGATGACCGCAGTCAAGTTAAGGAGCCACAGTCTTACATCCGCTGCTTGCTTCTTAACTTAAGTTTCAGTCGGACCTGAAACTTCAGGGGGTAGAAAGCAGAATCTGCTTCTTGTTAAATCTACCCCTATGTGTGTGTTGCAAACTAGGAAAGTTTGAGGAGTAGTGAGGCAGATACGAATTACTGAAGGACTTTACTGGTGTACCCTTTGAGTCACAGGCTGAGCACACTTGGCATTACACTGATGCTTCACTAGAATGATAAGTAATTCTCAATGTCATTCCTAAAATACTCTTAGCAGCTCCATAGAAACATAATGTGACGTGTTTCATTTAAAAGTGCCTTAGGCTCAAGCTTCATTTATAGCTAACTATGACTCATCCTTTCTTAAGAGTCCTGCATTGAAAGGTGATGCTACTGGAAGTTCTAAAATGATTTCTGCATTTGCATCAACATTTCTATACAAGCAGATCTACTTATCATAAAGTTGATACCAATAGCAAATGATTAATTTACAGTAACTGAAATACTTTGCTCCTGCAGGATTTTTATTAGGACAAAATGGACTTTATAGTCACCTTATTTAAATTTGCATTACACATCATTGTTTTTAGTTCAATTATCTTTGCTGTGGTAAACTAAGGATATATAAATGAGTTATTGCACTACTCAAACAATCACTGTGTAGAATGTTGCAAGTTCAGTTTCTGAATTCTGCAGTATGCAATCCAGCCTCTCTCTTGTTTAATAGAAAATTTAGGGTTAAAGGGACATGAAACACTTTGAGATGGTAATATAAAATGATAAATTGTATATATTAACAAACTTTGCAATATACTTTATTTTGTCCCCTTTTACTTTAATTTGATTCTGAAATTGTGAGCTTTTCAGTTCCTGTTAGGAATGGAAGTGCAGCCATCTAGTTAAAATATGGCAGCTCCCATTGTTTTATAGACACAATGGCCCATATTTATCAAGCTCCGTACGGAGCTTGAAGGGCCGTGTTTCTGGCAAGTCTTCAGACTCGCCAGAAACAGCAGTTATGAAGCAGCGGTCACAAAGACCGCTGCTCCATAACCTGTCCGCCTGCTCTGAGCAGGCGGACTGATATCGCCGGAAATTAACCTGATCGAGTACGATTGTGTTGATTGACACCCCCTGCTGGCGGCCGCGAGTCTGCAGGGGGTGGCGTTGCACCAGCAGCTCTTGTGAGCTGCTGGTGCAATGCTGAATACCGCAAGCGTATTGCTCGCTGTATTCAGCGAGGTCTGGAGGACCTGATCCACAGTGCCGGATCAGGTCCGCCAGACCTTGATAAATAGAGGCCTAAAACTTTACACTTATTTTGTCAATATTTAAACAATTAATTAAACTTAAAAAAATACTTCTACATGTTTTTTCTCAGACTAATCTTTTCTTTGAATGCATCATTCTATCTAGCATGCATTTAGTGTTTAGTGCCCCTTTAAATTACAGATAAAGTGGGTATGCACAGTCTTTTTAGAATTATAAATTAATTTTCTGGAAAGCCACTTATTGAATTTCCACTTCACATGTGATTAAAGTGTGAAATTGTGTGAGTCAGATCTTGTCTCTCCTGCCACTCAGTTCCTATACATGAAGTAGTTGAATATGTATGTACCATCCATATGCTTTTGTCTGGGGCTCCTGCTGAGGTTAACAGCCTTTAATCAGACTACAAGGAAATTGTTTTGCATGAACTGAAATAAATAGCTCAAAGCTCCCTGTGTTAGAAAACCTGTGTTATTCATGCAAGCAGAATATTCAAGAGGTATAAAAGGCTGACAGTGCATCCTGCGGACAGTTTGTCATTTGGATTAGCAGGGGGTTGACATCCGGGCATTTATAAAAAATAATTTCATCCTCCCCTAATTTTCATGCTTAAATCCCTAGAACTATTTCATTAAGTGCAATATATGGGATTTAGTGGAACATTTTTCTAGACACAAACATTTGTTCATGTTCTTAACTCTTAAGTTTAATATAGTATCTTTATGTTACCTAGTCACATTTTTTTCCGTAATAACATGTTCATTTAAAGAAAAAAATAATTACAAATGAAGTGACTAAAAAACATAACAATTAAATGGTATAACCCAGACAAAATTATTGCCAATTAATCAATGTATGTATATTGTTGAACTTTGTTTTCCAAAAGACAATGATACCTTAGAGTCCTTAGAGGCTGAGATGGAAACCAGCTATGATATCAAGATCCTTTTTTCAGCAGGGCTGTATGACCTTGCTCTCTCTCTCCCCACAGATATTATATCAGCTACAGCAAAACAGAGATGCTGAGAAACTGAAACACTGGAATTTGATTAGCACTTTAATTTAATCTTCATATCATACTTCTTGTTGGGGCATGTGAAACTCAAAGTACTGGAAAACCATTTCAAATGAGCTTGGCTCTCTAGCCCACCCTCACTTGGATGTTGTATGGGCAAAGAATTTGCTTTGTCTAAAAGATTTGTTTCAGATTTTTCCCAGCTTTCCGTAGTGCCAAATATTGGATTCAGATTTGTTAACCGTTGGGAGCAGCAAATATATTTTAAACTAATTTTAACAAAAATCTTACAGTACAATGTTTGAATAATTAAAATAAACCAGAATTCAGTAATAACTGAGTCAATGATGAGCTCATAGAGGCACACAGCTGCACGTTCCAATACCTCTAGTCAAAGTGAAAATGTCTGAGCCTCCCCTAGTCTCCTACCTCCCTATGCTAGGTTAAGGCTTGAATGGACTTCCAAAATTTAGTGCCTGCATATCACTAGTTTTCACTATAGGCTGTGATTTTAACAAGCAAGAGCAGATATTTCAAATGACAAAATAAAGGTAAATAAGCTGTTTGTAAATAATGAAATTACACTCCATTTGGTAAAATGGATCACTAAGAACATTTTTTATACAGCTTTAAAATCAGTACAGATAATGGTAATTTGTAGAAGGAAATAAGTACTTTACTGTCTTTTTATTCTCTGTTTCCCATTATCACTTCCTATTCCATTCAAAACTGCCTTTAACAAAATACAAATATGTTGTGCTTCTATAAAAATAATTTAAAATTAACTTGTTTGTAGCCTCTGGTTGCCCCTTGCTTTGCAGTCAAAGGGGCCGATTTATCAAGCCCCATATGCATCTGTTTCCTTGCGAGCCTTAATTCTCGCCGGAAACAGGAGTTAAGAAGCAGCGGTCATAAAACCACTGCTCCTTAACTCATCCGCCACCTCTGAGACGGGGGACAGCAATCGGATATGATCGGGTTGATTGACAACCCCTGCTAGCGGCCAAGTGGCTGTGAATGTGCAGGAAGCGGCATTGCACAAGCATTTCACTAGAAATGCTTATACAATGATAAATGCCGACAGTGCTGTCGGCATTTATCGATGTCCGCCCCAAAGGCTGCATTATTCAATCCTAATAGAGCTCATCCTTGTCCAGAGGGAGAGGAATAAAAGTGAGCACTATGTGGGAGCACAAATTATTGGATAAACCTGTGATTTATTGTATTACTGCTGCCTCTAGAAGAAAAAAGAAAAGAGGTCCAGCAACTGTCAAGTAATTATGTAAATAGACATTTTGCTCATTTGAAATGTTTTGGTTTTAGTTTAGGAAAAATGGGATGGAACTCTCTTGCCCCTTTAAAGGGGCAAGAGAGCCAAAATTAACCCTTAGTGACCACAACACTTTCAATTTTCTGACCATTTGGGACCAGGGCTATTTTTACATTTCTGCAGTCTTTGTGTTTAGCTGTAATTTTCCTCTTACTTATTTACTGCACCCACACATATTATATACCATTTTTCTCGCCATTAAATGGACTTTCTAACGATACCATTATTTTTATAATATCATATAATTTACTATAATGTTTACTATAATGTTTTTTTATAAAATATGATGAAAAAATGGAAAAAACACACTTTTTCTAACTTTGACCCGCCAAAATCATTTACAACCTCCAAAAAACACCCATGTTAAATAGTTTCTAAATTTTGTCCTGAGTTTAGAAATACCCAATGTTTACATGTTCCTTGCTTTTTTTGCAAGTTATAGGGCAATAAGTACAAGTAGCACTTTGCTATTTCCAAACCATTTTTTTTTTTCAAAATTAGCGAAAGTTACATTGGAACACTCAATCCCTGAATAACCCTTCACATGTATATTATATGTATATACATTTTTTTTAGTAGACAACCCAAACTATTGATCTAGGCCCATTTTGGTATATTTGATGCCACCATTTCACTGCCAAATGCGATCAAATAAAAAAAAAAAACTTTTTCACAAACTTTAGGTTTCTCACTGAATTAATTTACAAACAGCTTCTGCAAATATGGCACAAATGGTTGTAAATGCTTCTCTGGGATCCCCTTTTTTAGAAATAGCAGACATATATATGGCTTTGACATTGCTCTTTGGTAATTAGAAGGCCGCTAAATGCCGCTGCGCACCACACGTGTATTATGCCCAGCAGTGAAGGGTACTGTCCGCCAGTACCCAGTTTGTTAAAAAAATATGCCTTTAGGGTTACTAAATAAATAAAACCCCAATCTTCTGTAGTGTAGCTGCCCCCCCTCAATACCCTAACCCCCCTCCCCAATTTTGATTCCTCCTCCCACTCCCTTCTTCTCATACAATTTGATGGAAATGTGGCGTGAGCGTGCACATGCCGCCCCCGCCCCCACCCACCCGCGCACACACTTTACTAACAGTATATGGAAGAATACCATCGATGGGCCGTCCACCCACCTCCGATTGGCACATCGATGGGCAATACAGAGAGGGCCACAAAATGTCCCTCTCTGCATCGGTGGGTAAAAAAAAGAGTATTGCAGTAATGCCTCAATATCGAGGCATCACTGCAATACCCTGAAAGCATCTGGAAGCAATCACGATCACTTCCAGCGCTTCAAACCACAAAGGACGTGTCAGGCACATCCTTGGTCATTAACTGATACTTTTTGTAGGACGTGCCTGACAGGTCCTTGGTTGTTAAGGGGTTAAACTTTCATGATTCGCAATTTTAAGAGACTTTTTCATGATACACAATTTTAAGAGACTTTTCAATCTGCTTCTATTATTAAAGAGACACTAAACCCACATTTTTTATTTCATTATCCATATAGAGCATGCAATTTTAAGCAACTTTCTAATTTACTCCTATTATCAATTTTTCTTCGTTCTCTTGCTATCTTTATTTAAAAAACAGGAATGGGATGCATAGGAGTCGGCCCATTTTTTTGTTGCGAACCTGGGTTATGCTTGCTTATTGGGGGGTAAATGTAAGCCTCCAATAAGCAAGCGCTATCCATGGTGCTGAACCTAAAATGGGCTAGCTGCTAAGATTTACATTCCTGCTTTTAAAATAAAGGTAGCAAGAGAACGAAGAAAAATAAATAGGTGTAAATTAGAAAGTTGCTTAAAATTTCATGCTCTATACGAATCATGAAAGCAAAAAATTGGGTTCAGTGTCCCTTTAAATTTACTTTGATCTATTGGTATGCTTTGTTTAAAGCATATTTAAGTAGGCTAAGTAGCTAGCTGGTGATTGGCGGCTACCTACATATGCTGCTATATGGCGGCTACCCTCATATACTGCTTGTCATTGGCTCACCAGATGTTCTTAACTAGGTCCCAGTAGCTTCTCTTTAGCTGACTTCAACTATCTGCTTGAATGTGACCTTTATTTCTCTTTGTGTCTCTCTATTTCTATGGGGAAAAAGTTCTCTGCAATTGTAATCCATTTTTGAGTCACTTTTTAATACCTTTTCAACGGCCAAGTTTGACTTTTCAAATTTAAAACTTCTAGGCACTTGATAAGTAGGAATAGGCAAATGTAGTAAAATTGCAATTCGCTTGGTAGAATGAATAGTCCTTTAGACATTCCTTTTGGACAAACAAATGTTGATAAGAATAACATTTTATTAAAATTCCGTGACTGAATGTTATTTCCATTTTTGAATGTTACATTCGTTTTCGAAAGTTCAAAATTAGATTGAATATCCAAATTTTCGAATGTTACATTCAATTTAACAAATAATATTCAGAAGTTCAATAGTTCATGTGGTAGGGAATTTAGTAAATTGATACATAATAGACACAAATTTATAAATAAAAAAAATTCTATTTTGAATATTGCATAATTTGAAAATGAAATTTAAAGAGAGCATTAGAAATACTATTACACATTAAATCACTCTCTAAAGAAGAACAAGACATTATTATATTCCCATTTAGAAACACAGACTTAGTCCTACTTGGAATATGGCATAATCTATAGACTGGTTTACAGAGGAAGAGAAGGGGGAAATTATTATTTTTTGTTTAGTTTCTTTCTGAGGTATGGGTATATAAGAGAAAACCTAGACAGAAAGTACAATTATTAGTTTCAACTTAACACAGATATTAAGATACCATGTACCATCAACAACTGCACATGTCTGGTTATAATATCCTGTGTTTTCCTCTCCTTTTTGTTTTTTGTACTATTACAAATATACATATTTTAATTTTTCTTATTTGAATCTTACATATTTGATTTGAATGTTGTACGAACATTTGAAACAAATGTGTTAAAATTCATTTCATTTTTCGAATGTTGCAAAACATTTCCCAATCCATTTTAAAATATTAAAAAAATGACTGTAAAATATTTCATAGACTATAATAATCCATAGAATATATCTATATATTTTACAGTATGTTTAATACTTTTAAAATAATTTTTATTATTTTTTTAAAACATTTTATATGTAATATTTCAATAATGCACCTTGAGATGACTAGGTTTTCATGTGCGCTAACCTCGCTGCGTTAAAATCAAAATTACAAAACACAATGTGCAAAACGCATATTTTCTTATTTCTTAACATCAATTTTTTTTACTTTTTATTATTAAATAAATATTTCTATTTATATCTGATACTGTTCATGTAAAATACATATCTATACCTATATATTTATAGGTATAGATATATAGGTGTAAACATATAAATATAGAAATATGTATTTAAGAATAAATAGAACATATTCTGCTATGTGAAGAACATTGGAATGTGATATTAATATTTCATGTCAGGTTTAGCACTTTTGAATATACGCAGTCAGGTTAGTGCGCGAGTATGGCTGTTTTTTTTGCACTCCATTGACTTCTATGGGAGAAGTTAACGTGGTCGTGATATTTTTTGCACTTGGTTTACGCTCACGCTCAAACGTTTAATTTTAAACTTGCAATACACAAAGTTAGTGCGTGAGCTTGGGCGCTAAATAACACTCCACTCAAAATCTAGCCCTGTATCATTCATGTTGTCAGGATGGGTAGACTGTGCACCATTTTCCTATCTCTATATGGTCGCTTTTAAGCTTTCACACGTATTGTTTTTAAAACAATTTTTTCTATTGTTGTTAAGAACCGTTTCCAGTTTGCCGTGATCTGAAAACAAGATGGCAACTACACGTTTCTATGGATAGAACTTATAATATTTTCTTATACTGGATTTTAACATTACTTAAACTGTAAAGCATGAACCCTCTGCTTTGCTACATTATATCTGCCTAGGAGACCCATTAACAAGATTGCGCCTAGGAGACCCATAAACAAGTCCAAACATGTTCACAGGAGTGTGTTTCTAAGTGCTTGCTCCTACATTATTTAACTCACGGTCACAAACGAGCATTCTAGTTTACAAGTTCAATAATCTAGATATAAGCACTTTCAAATGGACTCTTGTGAACTTTTAGTGTGCATGGAGGAACATAACCTAGAGAAACCAGGTCACGAAGTTGGGATCTCCTTTAATTGTCTCCTGGGCAGAGGCAATGTTGCAAGGCAGAAGGTTCACTCTTTAAAGTTTAAGTAATGTTAAAATATAGTATAAGAAGATGTTATAAGTCCTATCCAAACTGTAGAAACTTATAGTTGACGTCTTTTTTTTTTTAGATCGCGCTAAAATTGAAACGGTTCTTTAACAAACAACAGAAAGAAATATTTTAAAAATGTTAAAAGCAACCATATAGTGATAGAAAAATGGTGCACAGTCTGTACACCCTGACAACATAAACAATGTAATCAGATGGTTTAGCAGTGGTGAGGAAAGAAACGGATTACAATAGGTTCTTATATTAAAATAAATAATAAAAACCATGCCATTTGTAGTTGTTGGGGTCCTGAAGAGACTATAGAAGTATGTCCATCATGCCAAGATACACATGGCATTCATATGGTTATTGAGGATGTATTTTGATTACAATAAAGTTAATGTCACAAATGTGAATGAGTGTATTCATTGCAGAGTGAACATGAATAGACCTTTACTATAACCTTAAAAAGGTGTGAATAAGCTATTATATCAATCAGTTTCGGGTGACCTCTCAGTTGGTATTTCAAGAACAGCTACTTAACGCAATATCTTTCCTGTAGAAAAGCCGTTCGCAGCTGCAGGTTCTTAACAAACTAATCTATATTGCATTGTGATGACTCAAGAAACTCGACAACCAATTCTGGGTCAAAGCCAAAAGCCATTTCTGGGATCAACTCCCATATTTCTATGTAAGCAACTTTTCAACAATAAAATGCTCAAACAAACAAGAGCATTTTAGTTTTCAACATTTATTTCACTTTAACTTTTTTCCACATAAAAAATATGTATCTCAGTAAGTACACACCTTACAAATGCTCCTTGTTCACACTCAACCATGAGTGGCTGCCTAAACAAGAATAAATTACCCTCTAATTAGACTGTTTAAGTTTTACGTAATAAAGTGATATAAACATTTCATTAAATCCTTTATTGTGCTTAAGGGAATAAATAGAACAAGGTCTCTGATTTACTTTAGTATAAACCACTTAATTAAAATAGATTAAAAAATACACATAATTGCATCTCCTTTTTTCTTACATGGCCTGAGGGAATATTCATTTTACCTAAAAGATACTTTTATTTTTACCGGATGCTTTTTACTGTCGAATGGGAGCTATCAAGGGAGAAAAAGCTGGAAAGTTTTTTATGGCAATAACAAACAATGAAGGAAAAATAAAGAATGTCAAGTTTTTTGTATCATAAGTTAATATATTTCTGTAACTCTATGTGTTTAAACCATAAAAAAGGTTAAACACATAGTTAAAAGATAGCTTGGGGCCAACAGAGCACTGCTTATCTAATCGGGAGAGCTTGTCACACAGCTGGGTGGTTGCTAGTGATAAAATGACATGTTCTAACAAATTAGTAATTATATCACTATAATGGCCCCGTTAAATTACTCTCTCTGCCCCTAAAAAACAAATTATGCTTACCAGATAATTTCCTTTCCTTCTGAACAGGGAGTGTCCACAGCTGCATTCTTTACTTGTGGGAAATACTGAACCTTGCCACCAGGAGGAGACAAAGACACCCCAGCCAAAGGCTTAAATACCTCCCCCACTTCCCTCATCCCCTAGTCATTCTGCCGAGGGAAAAAGGAACAATAGGAGAAATATCAGGGTGAAAAAGGTGCCAGAAGAATAAATTAAAATTAAAATTTAGGGCCGCCCATCGGAGAACACGTTTATGTTTTCCTTCTTAATACAGGGAGTCCACAGCTGCATTCCTTACTTGTGGGAAATTATACCCAAGCTCCAGAGGACACTGAATGCTAACGGGAGGGTAAAAAGATAGGCGGCCCCTAATCTGAGGGCACCACGGCCTGCAAAACCTTTCTCCCGAAGGCTGCTTCAGCAGAAGCAAAAATATCAAACTTGTAAAATTTGCCTTACAAATCTGATCCATAGAGGCCTCATCTTTGAAGGCCCAAGAGGAAGCAACTGCTCTTGTAGAATGAGCTGTAATGCTCTGAGGAGGCTTAAGACCCGCTGACTCATATGCTAAGCGGATTATACTCCTCAACCAAAAGATAAGGAAGTGAAAACGGCCCTACTCTTCCCAGAATAGATAACAGAGAAGAAGTTTGATTAAATTCCTTCATAGCCTGAAGATAGAACTTCAAGGCATGAACCACAACCAGATTATGCAGTAAACGTTCCTTCGATGAAGAGAGACTTAGGACATAAGAAAGGAACCACAATTTATTGATTGATGTTGCGATTTGATACAACCTTAGGAAGAAATCCTAACTTGGTTTATAGAACAGCCTTATCAGCATGGAAAACCAGATAAGGAGGGCCTGATCCTAGTCAGAACCTTAACAAAAAACTCTACATCCGGAAGATCAGCGAGCCTCTTGTACAGTAAAAACAGACAGGGCCGAAATCTGTCCCTTCAAGGAACTACCTGAGAGGCCCTTCTACAGTCCATCCTGGAGAAAAGAAATAATCCTTGCAACCTTTACTTAGTGCCAGGACAAACCACGTTCTTCACACCAGAATATGTAGGTCCTCCACACCTTAAAATAGTTGCGATGAGTAACCGGCTTACTAGCTTGAATGAGAGTATCAATAACACTCTCAGAAAACCCTCTCTTGGCTAAGACTAAGCGTTCAATCTCCACGCAGTCAGCCTCAGAGAATCTAGATTTTAATGAAGAAAGGGGCCTTGTTCCAGCAGATCCCTGTGACAAAGTAACCTTCAAGGAGGAGATGATGACATCCCTACTAGATCAGTATCACTGACGCCTGCTCCTGTATGATTCGAGCCACCACTCAAGGAAGGCAAGATAATGGCAGGAAAAGAGAAATTAGATTGAAACTCCAAGGCACCGTTAATACATCTATTAGATCCACCTGAGGATCCCTGGACCTCGACCCATATTTGGGTAGCTTGGTATTGAGATGGGACGCCATGAGATCTATCTCTGGCGTTCCCCACCTGTCGGAATGTGGATCGCTGACAGCAAACAGTTATGGGTCTCCGCCCAATCCAGAATCCGAGATACTTCCCTCATTGCTAGGGAGCTTCTCGTTCCCCCCTGATGGTTGATGTAAGCCACCAAGTTTAAATTGCCTGCTTGGAATCAAATAAATTGGGACGAACCCGGTAGGGGCCAAGCCTTCAGAGCATTGAATATTGCCCAAAGGTCTAGAATGTTCAACAGGAGGGAGTTCTCCTCCTGTTTCCATAGGCCCTATGCCTTCTTGGTGCCCCAAACAGCTCCCCATCCTGACAGACTTGCTTCCGTAGTCACAGTCACCCAGGATGGTCTTAAAAAGGATGTCCCTCGGGACAGGTGATCCGAACAGAGCCACCAAGAGAGTGATTCTCTCAACCGGATGTCCAGAGAAATCTGTTGAAAGAGATCCAAATGATCGCCATTCCACTGCCTCAGCATTCACAGTCACAACGGCCTGAAGTGGAACCTGACAAAGAGAACGATGTCCATGCTGGACACTATGAGACCAATCACCTCCATACACTGAGCCACAGATGGCCTTAAGGAGGTCTGTTAGAAATATTCTCATGTCTATTAAATCATGCCCAGGAATTCCACCCTGGTGCTTGGAATAAGAGAACTCCTTTCTCTATTTATTTTCTCTCCGTGGGATCAAAAAAGACAGAGGAGAGATTCTAAATGGTCTCCGCCAGACGAAATGAAGGTGCTTGTACCAGAATATCTTCCAAGTAGGGAGCTACTGCTCCACCCCGGGTTCTGGCGACTGCTAGAAGAGCCCCTAGAACCCTCCTAAAAATTATTGGAGCAGTAGCTGGACCAAACTAAAGTGCAATGAACTGGAAGTGCTGGTCCAGGAATGTAAACCTGAGGAACTGGAAGTGTTTCCTGTGGATTGGAAGGTGAAGGAATGCCTGCTTCATAGCTATACTGGTCATAACTTCCTGTATTAAGGGAAGGATGGACCTTATTGTCTCCATCTTGACGAGGGGACATTTAGAAATTTGTTTAGGCACTTTAGGTCCAGAACTGGATAGAAAGATCCCTCCTTCTTTTGGACCACTAAAATGTTTGAATAGTACAAACCTCTCTCTACGATAGGAACTGGGAAAATTACTCCAAAGGAGGACAGATCCCTTACGCACTCCAGAAAGGCTTCCCTCTTTCCTAGTCTTGAAAACAGGTTGAGAGGATGAATCTGCCCCTGGGTGGATGATCTTTGAAACCTATCTTGTAACCCTGAGCTATGAACTCTAGGACCCAAGGATCCTGCACGTCCCTGAACCAAGTCTCTGAAAGAGCGACAGTCTGCCCCTACACGATACAAAATAGCACCGGGGGCCGACCCTTCATGCGGACCTATTCTCG
Organism: Bombina bombina; assembly: GCF_027579735.1. NCBI lineage: Eukaryota > Metazoa > Chordata > Amphibia > Anura > Bombinatoridae > Bombina > Bombina bombina. The sequence continues at coordinate 599,759,197 of NC_069503.1, read as the reverse complement.
GCAGGCTTCTTGCGCTGCTTGGATCTATACCAGGACTGAGCCGGCTTCCAAGAACTCTTGGTTTGCTCTAGCTTAGCGGAGGCCTCTGTCCCTGGGCTTTTATCAGAACTAAAGGAACGAACATACAAACTTTGTCCCTTAGATTTGTTCTCCTTATCTTACGGTATGAAGGCACCCTAGGCCCCTGAAACTGTGGAGATAGTCAAACAAACTCTTTCCCTTAAAGGAGAGGGAGAGAGACTAGACTTAGAATTTATATCTGTCAGAGCACTTTATGGGCCTGAACAGAAAACCTGAAGTCTTAGCCATAGGCTAATTAATCTACGTAATAACAGCACAGATAAAATAATTAGTAACCCAGAAGGCCGTAATTCATTCCTGAAAAATGTTGATGGAACCCTCCACCTCGATCATTTTCACGAAGGAGACGCACCAAAAGGTAGCCGCTCCAGCAACTGCGGCGACAAGCGCCACCCGTGAAAGCAAATATCCCATAGGTTGAAAAATCCTCTTTAACAGAGTTCCATCCTTATACCTGGTGGCTCTATGAACAATGAACTATACTCACACGGGCTAGTATTACGTGTGGCAAACGTAAAAATAGCACCAACCAAGTAGGGATGAGAAAAAGAAAACCCACCCCCATAGAGAGTCCGGAACCTTCGTCTGGTAGCTCGGCCTTTGGAACCTCTAATGTAAGTCAAAACCTATTTTAGTAGAAAGCATAAACATTCTGTCTTAATTCTAAAAACTGGATCCTCCACAGGCGGAGGATTATAGGGAGCAGACTCCAACCCTGAAAGTTCATACTCATCCTCGGATAGCTGATCAGATATATCCGACAAATTACATGATGCCATCTGGGCAGGAGTGCAAGATTTAACCTTTCGCTTGCGCTTAGCAGTGCGAGGGAAATCACTAATGGCCGCATACACCGCCATATGAAACTGCGCAGTAACGACTGGTGAAAAAAAGGTCCCCTTCAAATGGAGGATTAGCAGTGCAATGGGAAGCTGCATGTGTATAAAAAGATGCATGTAGGGTGTGCACCTCACTGGACGAGGACTCCTCAGAGGTTGGCGGCTCAGTGGTATCAAACATGTCAACCTTATTTGATATAATCCCCTTATCAAGGCATATGGAACATTATTAAGAGGGTGGATATTTCAGAGCTCCCTCACAATATAAACAGGCATTACACTTTAAAATAGAGGAAGAACCCTCTAATGAATCAGATGCGCAGGACTAAAGAAAAAACTAACTTTATTTTAAATAAAAGAAATGGCACCTTTATACCCCCAATGGCTGGGGCACTCACCAGCTCCTATGACCCAGACAGAACAGAGATAAAACTCTCCGTTAGTAACTCGGTCAAGAGAAAGGAAATGGAAGCCTCGACCATTCCGGTCACATGGTGCGCCCTGCTATGAGAAAAAGCGTGCCATGCTTTTAAGCTGCGCAACCTGTGAAACCTGTGTGTTCCATCTCAGCCTATGAGCCCATAAACATCTTACACATAAAGCAGCATAAAATCAAATAAAGCATATATAATTAAACCCAACTGTTCATAATCCCCCTCAGGAGATATTAACCCTTGATTCCATATAGATAAAAGGAGCCACACTGTGACCCTGTATTCTAGCGTTTGCAATATGTGTAATAATTGAAACGATCTTACCGGAATCCATGCTGTGGAACAGAAACACAGCCTCTCAAGTGTGACTTGTAGCAAGAATCCTGACATTGACTTAAGTGAGAAAAAGCAGGCAGTGAAACTCGTCAACACTGATTGCTAAGGAGCTGTTAATCTGAGTCTGGATGGGTTTGTAGAATAGACTCTACCTGCATCTCCAGACTCTAACTTTCGTCAAAGCTCTCATTGAGAGGCTAACAAGACTGTTTATTATCTATTGTCTTAAATTTAGCATTGTATTGTGCTAGATCTTAAATAACTTTCTGTGCCTGAACACAGTGTTATCTATATAGCCCACGTGTACTTTCTGTCTCTTTGTGTTGAAAAGAGATTTAAAAAGAATGTGATAAGAGGCAGCCCTCAAAGGCTTAGAAATTAGCATATGAGCCTACCTATGTTTAGTTTAAACTAAGAATACCAAGAGAAAAAAGCAAATTTGATGATAAAAGTAAATTGGAAAGTCAATTAAAGTTAAAAGTCCTATCTGAATAATGAAAGTTTAATTTATACTTGACTGTCCCTTTAAGCCTTTGGCTGGGGTGTCTTTGCCTCCTCCTGGTGACAAGGTTCAGTATTTCCCACAAGTAAGGAATGCAGCTGTGGACCCTCCCTGTATTAAGAAGGAAACATGGTCAGAAACATTATCTGGAAATCTGTGTTCAAAATGCATAGCATACTGCTAGTTCCAGAAGGAAACATGTCTTGCTAGCTCTTACTATAGTTTGTTTTACCAATTATGTAAAAAAGGAGTATTGGCAATCCTTGAGAACATTCTTCTCAATCAGTTTGGTAATTATTATACTGAGTGTCATTTGAACAATACAAATCTTCATAAATTACATAATTTATAAATCTTTATGCACACACACTAATTGTATTATCAAGTTCACACTTGTCAATTTGTTTGAAGAATCCATGATGCTGTGGTAGGTAACCATTACTTGGTACAACAAGACTAACCTCTTCCAGCTTGGTTCCCTTCCTGGGCTCAGGCATTTCATCAGTCACATTTATATCTTAAGACTAAACTCCCTTTCGATAGACAATTTTGTCTTTTTTTTTTGCTTTTCCGTTTGATTTTGCCCTCAGGCAAGTTTTATTGCATAGCTCATTTAAAACATAGATATAAACATATGTTGTCTTTTGGCTCTATAAAAGTGCTGCAGGATTTTTTGGTTTCATGTAAAATATATATTGTAAAACATCAGCTATTTATCCTTCTCACAGAGAATAGCTGTTCCTGACCAATGGACATAAACAGATATGGGCATTGCTACTCCCCAAGCGTGGAATTGCCTATATTTTGTTTTTGCTTATTAATGAAGCATAGACATTCAATTGAAGACATTCAGATAACATGAAAGTACAGTAGTTTGCAGAAAAAGTGGCACAACTTGTGTTCTAAGAGTCAAAACCAAACAATAAGATAAAGGCAAATCGTATATTTTTTAGCAAATAGAAATATATCTGTCCTGAAAAAATTCTATACACTTAATTACTGTAGAATCAAATTTAAAATAAATAAATAAAATAAACTGACAAAGTTCTTCCTTTTTATAGAAATACTTGTACAAATAAATACAGGATTATTGACCTATTATAGCATGTTTAGTGTGGGTCATCTTTAAACATAAAATAGTGAATGGACAAATATTGATGTAGTAATCCCTAGAGGACTGCAGATAAAAAACTGTCATAAAATGCAAAGAGAATTACTCCCACATAGGTAGCTGTGCATTATTTAGGAACCTGTTTGACAATAGTGGTATATACTGATGTTTTCTCTGTTAGAGCTTTCTCACTAGATAACTCAAAACAGAGATGTAACATTTACATTCACATTGTGAGAAAGTCTGTAAAATAAAATAAAGAGTATTTAATAACAATAATGATAGCACGTAAAAAAATATTAAAATACTATAGGCCAGATTACAAGTGGCATTCTATTTAGCGATTTCACTTGAGTAATAACACAGACAGTGTAAAGATTTTGTCCCCACAGGTTAGCGTGAGCATTACAAGATAAAAGTAAAACTGTTACTTGCGCGTGAAACCCGACGCGTGCTAAGTTCAGAACTTTATATATTGCCACAGTGACTTATTCTCACCAAAGACTTCAATGGAGAGCGCAGAACAATACATTCTAACAGTATCATTTGCGTGCTAACCCGATAGGAGTTATTAATATTTCACATTCCAATGTTCTTCACATACAGGAAAATTGTATTTTTATTTTAAATATATATATATATATATATATATATATATAGATACATACATCTATACCTGTATATATATTCATATAGGTATAGATATATAGTTTACATTAACAGATATATAATGAAATATATATTTATAAAAAATTCTATGTGAAAAACATAAGAATGTAAAATATGCGTAACGTGCTTTGGGTTGCGCGCCGTAGGACCAACACTGTCTCGGGTTAGGGCACATGAAGAATTAGTTATCTTAAGAAACATTATGTAATATATATATATATATATATATATATATATATATATATATATATATATATATATTACATAATAATTATATAATTATTATATATTATTTTTTTAATATTTTAGCATATCTATAATTATTTACATTAATTCCCTGAAAGGAGTAAAAAGCTTTTTACTGTTTTTTTAAATTTCATAAATTTTTTATCGAGTTAATGCGCAATGTAAATACACAAACTATCAAATACTGAACAGTCAATATGGACAATACATATATTCATTCAAATATACTTGTGGATATATTCTTAATTATAACAAAGATTTCTAATATGATACCTCTAATATTATTCTTTTGTTTTACCTCTATATGAATGATTTCATTAACAAGTAGCCCAGAGAATGAGTCATAAAGATATGATATTGTTACCATGGCACTTTTTGGGAGGTAAATTATAAAACTGAAATGAAACCACATTGTGAAGATTGCACCTAGTATAAATAAACATTGATAGTGGTATGGTAACTAAAGTATTGAGTATGAAGCATCTAATGATTAAACTAGAATGATATTCAGTATACAAATGTTGAAGCAATATATAGCTTAAAAATGGGTCTATGGAGGAGGAATAAATGTGTATCAGTAATTAATAAATCTCTGCCAAAGGGTATAAACTACTATAAACTAAATCTACATACTTTGCCTGACAAAATTCTTAACAAGCCTTAAAGTACTACAACAGGAACATCTTTTAATCTGCATATAACACCAGTTAACATATAGCAACCTATGATATTTCTAGCCAACAAGAGATTAGCCAATCTAATTCCTATTTGCAGATATTTATATTATAGCCTTGCAGTTGATGTTAATATGCTGGTATCATTATAAAATATACAACTTTTGAGGACCGGAACATCATATTCTTGATCTATAATCCAAATCATGAGTCCAATTCTCCTAGGTGAATGAGTAATGGCTAAACAAAATCTTATTAACAGATATTCTTAGCATTCTCTATTATCTGTAGGCAATTGTGTTAGTGGGAAGAAAATGTCACTCGTTCCTTTAGTTTAGCACAGCTTTGAGGAGATAATAGTAAGGTATACCCTACTTGCATAAATATCAGCAATATTAAACCGCCTATAGAATTTTGGAATATAAAACCAAACAAGCAAGTAAGAATCTTATAAACGTGAGATCATGAACATTAAATACAATTTCAGGAACATATACAATGTCTTCATTAAAGGGACAGTTCACCCAAAAATTTTCTCCCCTTTAAATTATTACCAATGATCCTTTTAACCTGCTAGACTGTATTAAATTAGTTACAAGTAGCTCCTTTACTCTTATTTCAGCATTTGAAATAGCTAATTTAGCCTGTGGTATCGCCACCTATACTGAACAAATTAATACTGGAGTATAGGCTATTGAATAGCCTAAGTATACACAGCCAGCAGAAGAGATTACACTCTCAGTGGGATGCAGGATAGTTAAGTAATAAAATGATCATTTCCATTGTTCTCTCTATGTATTGAGCTTTGGTGTTCCAGCCAAATAAAAGATAAGGAAGCAAGTCTGTTTACACAAACTTAGAACATAATGAGATCTGATATCACCTTTAAGTTCAACCCATTGTTATAGGCTGTGGTTTCAAAGCACAAAATCAGCTACTTCATATACACAAATAAGCATGAAAATTAAATTTCTCAAATATTTTATACTCTGCAGTTGGTATATAACAAGTCATTTAAAATACATTAATGGAAAAACAATTTTACTGTGTACTGTCCCTTTACAGTGTAACCAAGAAAATAACAAGAAGTATAAGAACCCTTAATGTCCCATATGAATCAATGAAACTATCACATAACTGTCACATAAAGTTTGAGTCTGCTGGTCAATCATTGGAAAAAGTATGCAGATTAGGACAACTTCTGCCATTCCATAATTTAATCTAACCCACTCCAGACTTTATTGTAACACAGTATATTAACCTCTTAAGGACATATGATGGAATTTTTCCGTCATAAAACAATTGAGCAAACTGAAAGCTGTGTCCTTAAAGGGTTAAATGTCTATGAGGACAACTGGTCTGGCACAGCACAGCAGTAATAAGATGCAAGCAATTCAGAAGTATGTCCATCCTAGGTGGCCATTTCTCAGTAGAGCCAGAATAGTACCCAAAGAGACCTATTTCCCTTCACTTCAAAGGAGCCTGTAATCCAGTGTTCAGGTTGTCACTCAGACCTCATTCACCTCCCAGGAGATTGGCCGCATCAGCCCAGGAGTTAGCCGAGGGTAAGAACAAGTTAGTGTTGCTCCCATCTGCGGAGGGGGAGAGACAGGCTATGTCAACTGATATATAGGGCTCTCGATCAGCCCCTGCATCTCTTGGCTTGCTTGCTATCATCACATGGCACTCTCGATTCTGAGTCTGTAGAGCAATTACTTCAGTGAGAGGATTCAGTGCTGTCATCGGCTTGTCATAGTGTTGCTTGTTGAGATCCATCCTCCCCATCACACTGAACATACCACCATCCTCTCCATTGTACTGGGTTCCTGCCAAAATCATGAGCCGTTCAAAGCTGCTGTGCATTCGGTGTTCAAAGTCGGCAAGTAAGGATAGTACCAACTTATTGTACTCCTCCTCCATGTTCAATGAAATAGATAAAGGGCTTCAATTTGCAATTTGCACAAGTTAGTATTGTGCTGATAACCCCCATTACAGGGGTGTGTGTGTGTTGATGGCCTATGCACTTATGTGCCGCCGAAGGTCTCAATGTTCCGGATTGTGTAGCGGGAATTCCCTTATAAATTCAGCAAGAGATAAGAAATCGTTCTTAGCAGGTTTTGTCAGCAAAATCGGCGATTTTACAAGCTCTTCATTTCTCGGCTCTCAATTTTGCTGCCTACCATGGCTGCTGCCCAGACACACCCTCAACTTTTTACTTTTAACTTGTAATATAAACGCAAGAATAGGGGCGCTATCGATTTAACTTGAGCGGTGTTAGCCCAAAATCTAGCCCAATTGTTTTGGTCCCTTTAAAGGGATAGGAGAGCCAAAAATTATACTTTCATGATTCAGAAAAAACCCTGTAATTTTAAGGCACATTTAAATTAATTTTTAAATGTACTTTGTTCTAGTGGTATACTTTGTTGAAAAGAATATTTACATATCCTTCAATACTGAAATATAGTTGGTGATTAGTGGCTGTCTCTTGTCATTGGCTTACTAAAGGTGTTTCAGCTAGCTATAAAGTAGTGCATTCCTGCTCCTTCACCAAAGGATACCAAAAGAATAAAGAAAATGTTAAACTAAAAGTTAATTGGAAAGATGTGTATAATTGTATGCTCCGTCTAAATCATGAAAGAAAACAACTTGGGTATCATTTCCTTTTTAATACTGCTTTAAATTCTTTAAACATATATAAAGCTCTCTCTATTCATAGCAAAAATAAATAAAACAATGGTTTATTTGTTCTCCAGATGATTAGTTAAGGATACTGATTAAATAAAGATGTCAAGCAGAGAAAATTAAGTAAATCTACACCAAACTGCAATGCCATCTCAGCTGGATGTCCACCGTGTACAGGAAAATGTAAATACGATTACATCAGGTTAATTTATTAAATGTCTCATTAACAAAGAAAAAGGGCTGCGTTGGTATCTGACAATAAAAATAAATAATATGATTACATTTGCCAAAGCACAATATATTCTCATACCATTAATTGGTGATAAATCTGTGAACACCGGGGATATGCGGTGATTTGAAAGTACATGAAACCTCATTGTAACTAAATGGATTTTGCACTCAAACATTTAGAATAAACATTTACTGAAATGTCTGTATTAAATGGACATGAAACCCAAAATATTTATTTAATGATTTAGATAGAGCATATAAATTTAGACAGCTTTCCAATATATTTCTATTATTAAATGTGCTTATTTATCTTTGTATCCGTTGATAAAGGAGGAGCAATGCATTACTGGGAGCTAAATTAACACATATGGTGAGTCAATAAGAAGAGGCATATATATGCAGCAACCAATAACCAGTTAGCTCCCAGCAGTGCATTGTTGCTCCTGAGCCTACGTAGGTATGCTATTCAACAAAGGATACCAACAAAGCAAATGAAATAATAGAAGTCAAATGCAAAGTAGTTTAAAACAGCATGCTCTATCTGAATCGTGAAAGTTTAAGTTTGACTTTACTTTTGCTTTAAATAAAATATCTCTGACAACTATTATCAGGCATTACAGTTTTGTTAGTATGCAAAGGACCAGCTATAGATATGCCCCTATGACTTATTTGCATAGCTCCTAATAGCAAGTGAACTTGTGGGCAGAGGTCTACCAGCGTTTTGTTGGTACGTAACTGTGGCAGGAGCAGAGCTTTGGTTGTCATGGACACGTATGGCGTTTCAAGGGTGGAACTAAGGCAGTCCCGGACCTGAGGATGGTAAATAAGCAAGAATTCTAAACCTGTGAAAATCCTGCAGAATTTGAGACTGTTGGGAGGATTGCCTTCATACATGACAAACACAGGAGCATAGATACAACAGTTTTATCTAGGGCCTGCACAAGACATTTTGCTGTCTGGGTCCAAGAATGAAATAAAGCCCCCAACTCTCCAATCATCACCATCTAAATCCAAAGATTAAAGTATAGCATGAACAGCTGATGGATCTCATATGAGAGCAATTTCTTTTAAAAAAAAAAAAATACCATTAGCCAGGCCCATACTAACAATAGGCCATAGAGGACATTTCCCTGGGGGGCCACGGCCAGTTGTTGGCTGGTACTGATTACCTGAGCCCTGCCCAATCACCTGCATTATTTATGCATGATACAAGGCCTGCCCTGGCCTACCTCGTACTGCCTTCCTGTGTCTGTGAGCCAGGTCCCAGCTCTGACCCCCTTCCTGTAAGTTGTCCCAGGGAAGTGTCCTACATCCACACTATTACATCAAAATGATTCTCCTTACAAGGGTGTACCTGTATACTGCCCTTTGGACAGGGCCATGACTAAAGTGGTCTCAGAGGTCTTGATTGAGATCAGACCCACACATCTAAGAGCCTCTTAGTCCCTTTAGTCCATAGTGGCATTCCTACCATGGACCCAGTTGTGCCTGGGCTCCACATGTAAAATGCCTGGCACCTCTGTGTACCCCCCCAGGAAAAGAGGGCTTACAGTATATGAAAAGCGTATACATTTTCCTTTATGGTGGAAGCATTTCTGAGATGGCCATCACAGTGTTATACAGAAAACCCTGCCACCATATTTGTACAGTAAGGGTGTGCAAGTGAAGTTTCTCTGGTGTAGACTAACCAAAGGGGAAGAAAGACAGTCTCAGAGAAGTGGCTCATATTGATGGTACCTGTTAATACCTGTGGATACTTGTTTTTGTGTGATTGTGAATGATTGGGTTACTTTGTGTGTTTACTGGGTGCCTGTGGATGCCAATAAGCAGTAATTCTTTATTTAAAGATGAGCTTCAATACTTTCAGGGTTTTTTTTTAGCTTACATTTCGCTTTGTACTATTTAATGAGAACCAATTAAGTAAAACATAATTTATGTAAGAACTTACCTGATAAATTCATTTCTTTCATATTAGCAAGAGTCCATGAGCTAGTGACGTATGGGATATACATTCCTACCAGGAGGGGCAAAGTTTCCCAAACCTCAAAATGCCTATAAATACACCCCTCACCACACCCACAATTCAGTTTAACGAATAGCCAAGAAGTGGGGTGATAAGAAAGGAAGAAAGCATCAAAAATAAGGAATTGGAATAATTGTGCTTTATACAAAAAAATCATAACCACCACCAAAAGGGTGGACCTCATGGACTCTTGCTAATATGAAAGAAATGAATTTATCAGGTAAGTTCTTACATAAATTATGTTTTCTTTCATGTAATTAGCAAGAGTCCATGAGCTAGTGACGTATGGGATAGCAGATACCCAAGATGTGGAACTTCCACGCATGAGTCACTAGAGAGGGAGGGATAAAATAAAGACAGCCAATTCCGCTGAAAAAATAATCCACAACCCAAATCAAAAAGTTTTAATCTTATAATGAAAAAAACTGAAATTATAAGCAGAAGAATCAAACTGAAACAGCTGCCTGAAGTACTTTTCTACCAAAAACTGCTTCAGAAGAAGAAAAAACATCAAAATGGTAGAATTTAGTAAAAGTATGCAAAGAAGACCAAGTTGCTGCTTTGCAAATCTGATCAACAGAAGCTTCATTCCTAAAAGCCCAGGAAGTAGAAACTAACCTAGTAGAATGAGCCGTTTTCCTTTGAGGCGGGGACTTACCCGACTCTACATAAGCATGATGAATCAAAGACTTTAACCAAGATGCCAAGGAAATGGCAGAAGCCTTCTGACCTTTCCTGGAACCAGAAAAGATAACAAATAGACTAGAAGTCTTTCTAAAACCTTTAGTAGCTTCAACATAATATTTCAAAGCTCTTACTACATCCAAAGAATGTAAAGATCTCTCCATAGAATTCTTAGGATTAGGACACAATGAAGGGACAACAATTTCTCTACTAATGTTGTTAGAATTCACAACCTTAGGTAAAAATTTAAATGAAGTCCGCAACACCGCCTTATCCTGATGAAAAATCAGAAAAGGAGATTCACAAGAAAGAGCAGATACCTCAGAAACTCTTCTAGCAGAAGAGATGGCCAAAAGGAACAACACTTTACAAGAAAGTAATTTAATATCCAGAGAATGCATAGGTTCAAACGGAAAAGCCTGTAAAGCTCTCAGAACCAAATTAAGACTCCAAGGAGGAGAGATTGACTTAATGACAGGCTTGATACGAACCAAAGCCTGTACAAAACAATGAATATCAGGATGATTAGCAATCTTTCTGTGAAAAAGAACAGAAAGAGCAGAGATTTGACCTTTCAAAGAGCTTGCAGACAAACCCTTATCCAAACCATCCTGAAGAAACTGTAAAATCCTAGGAATTCTAAAAGAATGCCAAGAGAATTTATGAGAAGAACAGCAAGAAATGTAAGTCTTCCAGACTCGGTAATAAATCTTTCTAGACACAGATTTACGAGCCTGTATCATAGTATTAATCACTGAGTCAGAGAAACCTCTATGACTAAGAATCAAGCGTTCAATCTCCATACCTTCAAATTTAATGATTTGAGATCCTGATGGAAAAATGGGCCTTGAGATAGAAGGTCTGGCCTTAACGGAAGTGTCCAAGGTTGGCAACTTGCCATCCGAACGAGATCCGCATATGAAAACCTGTGAGGCCATGCGGGAGCCACCAGCAATACAAACGAACGTTCCATTAGAATTTTGGAAATCACTTTTGGAAGAAGAACTAGAGGAGGAAAGATATAAGCAGGTTGATAATTCCAAGGAAGCGACAACGCGTCCACTGCTTCCGTCTGAGGATCCCTGGATCTGGACAGATACCTGGGAAGTTTCTTGTTTAGATGAGAGGCCATCAGATCTATTTCTGGAAGTCCCCAGATTTGAACAATCTGAAGAAATACCTCTGGGTGAAGAGACCATTCGCCCGGATGTAACGTCTGGCGACTGAGATAATCCGCTTCCCAATTGTCTACACCTGGGATGTGAACCGCAGAGATTAGACAGGAGCTGGATTCCGCCCATACAAGTATCCGAGATACTTCTTTCATAGCCTGAGGACTGTGAGTCCCACCTTGATGATTGACATATGCCACGGTTGTGACATTGTCTGTCTGAAAACAAATAAACGATTCTCTCTTCAGAAGAGGCCAGAACTGAAGAGCTCTGAAAATCGCACGGAATTCCAAAATGTTGATTGGTAATTTCGCCTCCTGAAATTCCCAAACCTCCTGCGCTGTCAGAGATCCCCATACAGCTCCCCAACCTGAAAGACTCGCATCTGTTGAGATCACAGTCCAGGTTGGACGAACAAAAGAGGCCCCTTGAATTAGATGATGGTGATTCAACCACCAAGTCAGAGAAGATCGAACATTGGGATTTAAGGATATTAATTGTGATATCTTTGTATAGTCCCTGCACCACTGGTTCAGCATACAAAGCTGGAGAGGTCTCATGTGAAAGCGAGCAAAGGGGATCGCGTCCGATGCAGCAGTCATGAGACCTAGAATTTCCATGCACAAAGCTACCGAAGGGAATGATTGAGACTGAAGGTTTCGACAAGCTGAAACCAACTTCAGACGTCTCTTTTCTGTTAGAGACAAAGTCATGGACACTGAATCTATTTGAAAACCCAAAAAGGTTACCTTTGTCTGAGGAATCAAGGAACTCATTGGTAAATTGATCCTCCAACCATGTCTTTGAAGAAACAACACAAGTTGATTTGTATGAGATTCTGCAGAATGTAAAGACTGAGCAAGTACCCAGATATCGTCCAAATAAGGAAATACCGCAATACCCTGTTCTCTGATTACAGAGAGAAGGGCACCGAGAACCTTTGAAAAGATCCTTGGAGCTGTTGCTAGGCCAAACGGAAGGGCAACAAACTGGTAATGCTTGTCTAGAAAAGAGAATCTCAGGAACTGATAGTGATCTGGATGAATTGGAATATGAAGATATGCATCCTGTAAGTCTATTGTAGACATATAATGCCCTTGCTGAACAAAAGGCAGAATAGTCCTTATAGTCACCATTTTGAATGTTGGTATCCTTACATAACGATTCAATATTTTTAGATCCAGAACTGGTCTGAAGGAATTCTCCTTCTTTGGTACAATGAATAGATTTGAGCAAAACCCCAGACCCCGTTCCAGAACTGGAACTGGCACAATTACCCCAGCCAACTCTAGGTCTGAAACACATTTCAGAAATGCCTGAGCCTTCACTGGGTTTACTGGAATGCATGAGAGAAACAAATCTTCTCACAGGCGGCCTTACCTTGAAACCTATTCTGTACCCTTGTGAAACAATGTTCTGAATCCAAAGACTGTGAATCGAATTGATTCAAATATCTTTAAAAAATCGTAACCTGCCCCCTCTACCAGCTGTGCTGGAATGAGGGCCGCACCTTCATGCGGATTTGGGAGCTGGTTTTGACTTTCTAAAAGGCTTGGATTTATTCCAGACTGGAGAAGGTTTCCAAACGGAAACCGTTCCTTTAGGGGAAGGGTCAGGCTTCTGTTCCTTATTCTGACGAAAGAAACGAAAACAATTAGCAGCCCTATATTTACCTTTAGATTTTTTGTCCTGAGGCAAAAAGGTTCCTTTCCCCCCAGTAACAGTTGAAATTATAGAATCCAACTGTGAACCAAATAATGTATTACCTTGGAAAGAAAGAGAAAGCAAAGTTGACTTAGAAGTCATATCTGCATTCCAATATTTAAGCCATAAAGCTCTTCTAGCTAAAATAGCTAAAGACATATACCTGACATCAATTCTAATGATATCAAAAATGGCATCACAAATAAAGTTATTAGCATGTTGAAGAAGTTTAACAATGCTATAAGCATTATGGTCTGACACTTGTTGCGCTAAAGTACAGATGACTAACAGCGCGCACCTACTTCCTTATGGCTCCTGGGTAATAGGGTATCTAGCTTACCCTAATGAAAGTTACAAATACAAAAATAATCCAAGAGCGCCTATAAGTAGGCGAAGGAAGATATTAACAGATTAACTAGGTTCAAATATTTATTACAAATCATAAAACATAATTATAAATAACATGGATCCATGTATGCTACATACATATAGAAACAATAAAAACAATCCGAATGTGGAAACAATTTGCAAACAGTTGTCAATTATAACAGTTGAACAGTTTAAAAATGGTCGCCAATTATAAATGGTCGCCAATTATAACAATGAGAGTGAAGTTCCTATGAAGTCTCACCAATTAGGGAGATAAACAAATGGGAGTCGTAAAAAGATCTTTAAAAATAATAAAAAGAATCTTAAAGTAATGACAAAGCCAAAAATGTGCTTGGATAATAAAAAGTTCAGTGAAAAAATCCAGTGAAAAATTCGTTGAAAAAGTTCAGTGATATAATAAAGGTATGTAAAATATAAAATATATAAAAATATAAAAATATGAAAAAACAGGTGGAAAAAATATGTGAAAAAAATACTTGCGAAGAAATATAGTATGCAAAATAAATAAATAAATAATGGGGACCCCAAAAGAAAAATATGTAAAAATGGAAAAAATATAATATATGTGGTCAAAAGAGTTCAGTGGTATGTGTAATCCAAATGAGTGGTCGGTTACTAATTGTTAATGAGTGCTCCTCCTAGTGAGTGTTTTCTTAAAAGTGAATTTCCAAGTTTATCCGTGTAAGTGATGATAGTTTTTCCTTTTAATTAGATAGCTGTGCTTTTCCTTTCAGTGATATCTTTAGTAGTTCCTGGTTTAAAGCACTGTAACTTAGTATAAACAAAGCAGTCCGGATCCTCAGAGTTGCCCCGCAAACTCTTCGTTTGTGCTGGAACTGGATGTTTAGGTTGGTCCGCAATCCCCACCATAAACACCCAGAGTAAGCTCTCTATTGTTCAACTCTTTCTCTCTGTTGTTCAACCCTGTCTCTGCTTTTCTTTTCAACTTTCTAATGTTCATCTGCTCTCTGATGTTCAATTGCTCTCTCTGTGTAGATCAACTCTCAGATAATTGACAACTGTTTGCAAATTGTTTCCACATTCGGATTGTTTTTATTGTTTCTATATGTATGTAGTATACATGGATCCATGTTATTTATAATTATGTTTTATGTTTTATGATTTGTAATAAATATTTGAACCTAGTTAATCTGTTAATATCTTCCTTCGCCTACTTATAGGCACTCTTGGATTATTTTTGTACTTGTTGTGCTAAAGCCTCCAACCAGAAAGTGGAAGCTGCAGCAACATCAGCCAAAGAAATAGCAGTTCTAAGAAGATTACCTGAACATAAATAAGCTCTCCTTAGAAAGGATTCAAGCTTCCTATCTAAAGGATCCTTAAAGGAAGTACTATCCGCCGTAGGAATAGTAGTACGTTTAGCAAGAGTAGAGATAGCCCCATCAACTTTAGGGATTTTGTCCCAAAATTCTAATCTATCAGATGGCACAGGGTACAATTTCTTAAACCTTGGAGAAGGAGTAAATGAAGTACCCAGACTATTCCATTCCCTAGAAATTACTTCTGAAATAGCATCAGGAACTGGAAAAACTTCTGGAATAACTACATGAGGTTTAAAAACTGAATTTAAACGCTTAGTAGATTTAGTATCAAGAGGACTAGACTCCTCCATATCTAATGCAATCAACACTTCTTTAAGTAAAGAACGAATAAACTCCATCTTAAATAAATATGAAGATTTATCAGTGTCAATATTTGAAGCAGAATCTTCTGAACCAGATAGATCCTCATCAGAAACAGATAAGTCAGAATGATGGCGGTCACTTAAAAATTCATCTGAAATATGAGAAGTTTTAAAAGACCTTTTACGTTTACTGGAAGGAGGAATAACAGACAGAGCCTTTCTAATAGAATTAGAAACAAATTCTTTTACATTAACAGGGACATCCTGAACATTAGATGTTGAAGGAAAAACTATCTGCGTTAGAAAGTTTATCATGACAACTAACACAAACTACAGCCGGAGGAACAGTTACCAAAAGTTTACAACAAATGCACTTAACTTTGGTAGAACCAGCATCAGGCATCATCTTTCCAGAAGTAGATTCTGATCCAGGGTCAGGTTGTGACATCTTGCAATATGTAATAGAAAAAACAACATATAAAGCAAAATTATCAAATTCCTTAAATGACAGTTTCAGGAATGGGAAAAGATGCAAAATAAACAAGCCTCTAGCAATCAGAAGCAATGAAAAAGTGAGACTTAAATAATGTGAAAAAAAGGTGGAGACCAGAATTACGCCCACATTTTTTGGCGCCAAGTATGATGCCCACATTATTGGCGCCAAATACAACGCCCATATTTTTTGGCGCCAAGTATGACGCCACATCCTCTGACGTCAAAAACGACGCCCACATTTTTTGGCGCAAAAAACGTCTGTAACACACATACGTCAAAAAAATATGACGCAATCACGAACAAACGTCCGGCGTCAACTATGGCGCCGGAAATGACAGAATTTTGCACCAAAAAAGTTCATGCCAAGAATGACGCAATAAATTGAAGCATTTTCTGCCCCCGCGAGCCTAACAGCCCGCAAGGAAAAAAGTCAATTGAAAATTTTTAAGGTAAGAAAAAAATTATTTATTCATATGCATTATCCCAAATAATGAAACTGACTGTCTGAAGGAAGGAATACTGATTATCCTGAATCATGGCAAATATAAGTTTAAACACATATATTTAGAACTTTACATATAAAGTGCCCAACCATAGCTTAGAGTGTTATAAATAAAATAAGACTTACTTACCCTAAGACACTCATCTACATATAGCAGATAGCCAAACCAGTACTGAAACGAGAATCAGTAGAGGTAATGGTATATAAGAGTATATCGTCGATCTGAAAAGGGAGGTAGGAGAAGAAATCTCTACGACCAATAACAGAGAACCTATGAAAAAGGTCCCCTAGAGGAAGACCATTGTATTCAAATAGGCAATACTCTCTTCACATCCCTCTGACATTCACTGCACGCTGAGAGGAAAACCGGGCTCCAGCCTGCTGGGAAGCGCATATCAACAAAGAATCTAGCACAAACTTACTTCACCACCTCCATGGGAGGCAAAGTTTGTAAAACTGATTTGTGGGTGTGGTGAGGGGTGTATTTATAGGCATTTTGAGGTTTGGGAAACTTTGCCCCCTCCTGGTAGGAATGTATATCCCATACGTCACTAGCTCATGGACTCTTGCTAATTACATGAAAGAAATATAGTGATAGAAGGATGTATTAAACTTTAAATGTTTTTGTAAATCAAACTAGCACATTATACTTGTCAGGTTTGGCGTATGATTAAATAACAAAAGGGGGAAGGAGTGGGCTGCACTGCCTTAAAATGCCTAGGAATATATTTGGTCCAAGTCTGGCCCTGAAAGTAGCCAGAATATGATTTGTGCCCCCTATGATAGAGTTGACCTTGGCTGCTTCTGTTACTTGTCTTGAGAAGGTTACGATAATAGCTGCTGATGTGCAACTGTTACTTCTGATTGGCTGTCTGCGTTCTGCTAGGGAGTTGTCAAGCTTGTTGCTTCCTAGTAGGACTCTACCTATATATTTAACCCCTTCTCCTGGGTTAAACACATACTAAGCTCAGCTCAGTAATGTCTGATTCAGAACATGTCATTTTTGCTATAGAATGTCTCTTTAATTCCTATATTTTTTAAACTTTTTAATATATGGATGCAAAAATCATTATTATTATTTCACTATTACTATCCTGCTTTAGATGTTACTATGTAGTGCCGTATGTTTAGATTTTAGAAAGCTTGTTTAATGTTTTGTACAGAGTGCTACTGAACACATCCTATCTCTGTGAGGGCTGATAATAATTTTAGAATATGTGAAGAGGATTGATTAGGTTAATATGACAACTTTACTAAATCAATCATTTTAATCCTTGATATCTGTAACTGAACAGCAAAAGCTGAGTTATGTTATTTTGATAGTAGGTGATGTTATTAGAAAAATCTGTGACTATTTCTTAGTTTTCTTTTATTTTACTAACTGTCCCCTTTAAAACCCAGTTAACATTATGCAAATACTGGGGGGAAAAAATACAGGCTGACAAGCCCCTTCTTTCATCATGGGGATCATCCAATAATTGCCTGCAGCATTTGAAGGCGCTCTGCAACATGCAGCCAATCAGAGATCCCATGGGCTATGGGGCTTGGCCGATCTTTTTCTTGATTGGCTGTATCCAGAACAAAAGGCAGATTGAATCGGAAGACAGGATTAAAAAGTCATAAATCTGAAATGCACACAAATTAATATTGATTTTGACTATACACAATTATTAGCAAAAATGCTTTTAGTAAAACATATAGCTGTTTCAGTGATAGCTTTTACTGTGCAGGGAATTTATGTACATGTGCTCTGTTCATCTGCATTTAAACACAGTGCCAGCTCAGAGAGTTGGTGGGGGCGTGTAAAAATAATGAATACATCCTACTCTGCGCTTTCAGCAAGCTGGATGTTTAAACGTTTGTTCATGGGGCATATGTACATATGCTCTGCAAACAGTAAAATATATCACTAAAACAATAATAGCATTGAATAAAAACATTTCTGCTTAGAGAATTTTTTTGCATAACTGACTGTAGTCAAGATTACGTTTTATGCCACTTTAATAAAAAAATATAAAAAAGGTATTATTGCTAAAATTGCATTTTTATTTTCTACAGTCAAAGTGATGCAAGGTCCGTGAATTTATTGCACAGTTTTAAAGGGACATTTAAGTGATGCATTTTGACATTGATCACAATTTTGTTTTCAGTAGATAACCATTTCTGAACCTCGGGCAATACTGTGTGGTTTTTTCAGTGATCACAATCATAAAATGCTTTTGCCATTAATACCCCTAAAGCTTGAAATCCTTATCTGCGTTGTTAATCTCCAAATTCCATAATCCAAAAAACTAATGCACAGGATTAAGAGCAAACATAATGGTGATTACACCACAGGGCCTGTATCTTTACTGATCCCAATATTAAAGGAACATTACAGTTAAAATTAAACTTTCATGATTCAGAGAGAGCATGCAATTTTAAACAACTTTCAAATTTGCTTTGTATACTTGTTCAAAGGTAGGCTCAGTTTCAAATAATGCACTGCTGGGAGCTAGCTCAACAAAGTGGGGGAGCCACTGACAAGAGGCAAATATGCGGGCGGTTGCTTTTAGATTGGTGGTTTTTTTGTTTTGTTTTTTATTTTAGTGGGTTTAAGGCTATATGGGCGAGTATGGGTGTTAGGTTTTTCCACTTTTTTCTCTCCAATTTCAAGTATGTCAAAGAAAATACTCTCTCTTTAAGCTAAACACAATCTAAAGTGCTAACTTGATACTTCTCTCCATTGTAGTCTATGGGAGAGTACGTTAACACGGTCATGAAATTCTTACTTCTGGGAGTCAAAAATATATATACACTTTTAACTTGTAATACGCGTGGTACCCGACGCGCCCAGATAGCAGAAGTCGAGCAGAGTTAGTGTGCCCTAAATGTGATGTTAAGTATCAAGAGTTTGAATTGTGATCAGAAAAAAACAAAGATCTGATATTTGGTTAATTTTCGGAAAGCTAATTGCTACCGTGAGCTTGCGGTAGCATTAACCAGCCACTTATAATAGCTGGTTATTTATTGCACGTCTACAGATTTGCCCATCTACGGTCACTTGATAAATTAGCGCTCCATTTGTAATCTAGCCCAATGTTTTTAAATTTGTGTTAGGTAAAATTAACATGATTTGAGATACATCAACAAAATAAAATGTAACTAAAAATAATTTCAAGTATGTCAAAGAGAATATTCTCTCTTTAAGCTAAACACAATCTAAAGTGCTAACTTGATACTTCTCTCCATCGTAGTCTATGGGAGAGTACGTTAACACGGTCATGAAATTCTTACTTCTGGGAGTCAAAAATATATATACACTTTTAACTTGTGATACGCGTGGTACTCGATGCGCCAAGAGAGCAGAAATCGAGCAGTTAGTGTGCGAGCAGGAGCGGTAATTACCGCTCACTCTTAATCTAGCCCTAAATGTGTTGTTAAGTATCAAGAGTTTGAATTGTGATCAGAAAAAAACGGGACTGGCACATATTAACTATAGTACCATTTTTCACAAAAACAATAATTAAAAGTGACTCATCGATAATTATGAAATACTAGAATTTGATGAACCCCTGTGTGTTTAAACTTCAGAAAGGGGTAACCAGCAATGCGCTTTCACTCTTGAATGGGAAACAGGCTAGTGAATGCTGCCTATGCACATATGATGCTCTTACTTAAAATAAATAAGAAAGGTTATTTATTTATTGCAACAAAAAACATACAGATCACATAATTTATACTGGCATGCATCTGCAGGGGTATAAGTAATGCAATTTATTAAGCTGCATTCACAGATATTGGGGCTATTCAGAGCCAGACCTTTAAGAAGCAGAAACTGATATAGGTGGCGAGATTAGTCACCCTGAAACTCGCTTGTTCTGGGTGATTGACATGCCCTGCTCTCTCACAATTGGTTGTGAGAGTGCAGGGGGCGGCACTGTACAAAGGTCTTCTGCAATGTGAAATTTTGCAATGCAATTCTGCATTACATGCACCATTTGCAGGTGGACAGTTTCTCTACTTGCTAACTTGTCCGCGAGCAATCATGATACATTTTTCCCATAATGGGCTAGATTACAAGTGGAGTGCAAAAGATTGCTTTCGTGAAAGCAATATTTGCACTCCATTCAGTAATACCAGCACATGCAAATGTGCGCTGGTATTACATGTTGAGCGCAATGCGAACGCATCCTCGCGTTTGCATTGCAAGGAAGCATTGCGCTCATGAGAGCATGCATCCATAGGCTCCAATGGGAGCCTCGTTCTCATGCCGTAAGACATCACTCAGTGATGGGCAGCAAAGTATAAATATATATGTATATGAATATATACATATATATTTATGTGTTAATATGTGTATATTAACATATTAACACATAAATATATATGTATATAAGCAACATAGTTCCCCATATACCGCAATATAAAGGCACTTTTCAGTGATTTCTTTTCTAACACCCCACACACACCAACTTTAACCCTTAAAAACTGCTTTGTGCAGTTTTTTTTCAATTACAAAAAAGCTAAATTTTTTTTTTTTTTTTTACAAAAAAATTAAATATTCTTTATTTTGGGGGCAATTAGGGAATATTTTGAAAATGAACCAAAGATTTGATATGTGGTTCATTTTCGGAAAGCTAATTGCTACCGTGAGCTTGCGGTAGCATTAACCAGCCACTTATAATAGCTGGTTATTTATTGCACGTCTGTAAACGGGCAAATTTGCCCATTTACGGTCACTTGATAAATTAGCGCTCCATTTGTAATCTAGCCCAATGTTTTTAAATTTGTGTTAGGTAAAATTAACATGATTACAGCTACATCAATAAAATAAAATGTAAATAAAAATAATTTCAAGTATGTCAAAGAAAACACTCTCTCTTTAAGCTAAACACAATCTAAAGTGCTAACTTGATACTTTGGTTTTTGCTAACATTGCAAACCGGAAAAGTGTCCTTTGATTAAGTACTATCATGTTTCTGTCATCATGCAGGTACAGTTCCTGATGTAACAGAAAAAGTCTAGTAATGCTTTACATTCCACTATAAATTATGTACAGATATTTTCCCATATCCAAACCAAAAGTTTTAAATTGCATTAATTTATTGTCTGCTTAAAAATGTCTGAAAAAAATTGTCTGAAATAAAATGGCCTTTAAATTCCTTTCATTTAGAAATTCAAATAAACTTTATCACATGCATATTTATTTTTGTATAAACAATACTATGATCACACATCTTCTGTCCTAGTACAGGTGAAAATCCTGGTGCTTTATAAATAAATATTAATACTAATAATACAAATAATAAATAATAATGCATGTTACAACAGCAGTGCACACTATCAAGTGAGACAGTGCTTACCTGAATTTAGATGCCAGGGATCAGAGTTGGAAGTCATTGAGGGGATGGTACGTGGAGAGGCACCGCAGTTGGATTCTACAAGTTCCCCTTGGATGTAAACTTGAGAGTTGTTGTTCGGTCTTAGAGCTGCCTTGAGGGGAGCGATGAGATTAAACTGCACTCGGGACAGGCAGCCACTGAAGCCAGGAGTGTTATACGAATGGATCTCTTGGTCTATCTTTCCGGTCTCTGGAGACAAAGCAGTAGAGTGATGTGTCAGCAATTCTGTGCATTACCAAGGAAATATGAAAAGCTTAGTTGTTTTCAGACTTGTTCACAGTGTGACAGGACAGCGTTGTATGCAGCTACTTTATCTGCATTGCAGTGCAGCTCAACTATAATAAGGAATAGCTCATCTTACTCTCATATATGTGGTACAGTCAATGAAATCACCCATGTACTCTACATAAGACAGTGGTATATTAGTGAAATCAATGTACCTAATACAGAAATGTACCTATACATGTTTATTTGCTTTTTATTAAATACTGGGATCTAACATAGTAACATTTTTGAGGTTTTTGTTTGTATAGTGGGAATACCTTATTTAGATTTCCAAAATCAACCAAGATAATTTATATTTAAAATCATTATATTTTAAAGGCCAATAGTGCCATCACCCAAGTAAAAAGTAGGCATGATTAAAGGGACACTGAACCCAATTTTTTTTCTTTCATGATTCAGATAGAGCATGAAATTTTAAGCAACTTTCTAATTTACTCCTAATATTAATTTTTCTTTGTTCTCTTGCTATCTTTATTTTAAAAGCAGGAATGTAAATCTTACATTTTAGGTTCAGCACCATGGATAGTGCTTGCATATTGGAAACTTACATTTACCCACCAATAAGCAAGCATAACCCAGGTTCTCAACCAAAAATGGGCCGGCTCCTATGCATCACATTCCTGCTTTTTAAATAAAGATAGAAAGAGAATGAAGAAAAACTGATAATAGGAGTAATTTATAAAGTTGCTTAAAATGGCACGCTATATCTGAATCATGAAAGAAAAAATTGGGTTTAGTTTCCCTTTAATTATTAAATGATTAAATTATATCTGTCATGTCAGAAGTCAACCATAGATTGTTAACATATATCTTACCTTCAGTGTAGGTTGAAACATGGCTAGCAAATATGTTGATGCTAGCTGTACAATAATTGCTAAATAAAGAGCTATTGTATATTTCTATGTGCACAGACCTTTATAAAATCTTTATCCCAATAGCTTTATTAAAACCACTTCCAAAAACAACAAAAAAAGCATAAAAACAAGTACTCTGACCATTTTAAAGGGTCATTAAAGTGATAGCAAAGTCAAAATTAAACTTGCAAGAATCAGATAGAGTATGCACTTTTAAGACACTTTTAAAATTACTTCTATTTTCAAATGTGCTTTGTTCTCTTGGTATCCATTCTTGAAAATGAATATGCACATATCCTACACTAGTGGGAGCTAGGTGGTGATTGGTGTCTGCATACATTTGTCTCTTGTGATTGGCTAACAAGATGTTTCTAGCTAGCTGCAAGTAGTTCAATGCTGTTCCTTCAGCAAAATGATAACAAGAGAATGAAGCATATTTTATAATAAAAGTACAATTGAAAGTTGTTTAAAATTGTATGTTCTATCTCAATCATAAAATACAATTTTTGGGGTTTCCTATCCCTTTAAAAAAATCTCAGCAGTATGGTTTTAAATACCAAGTGCATGCACACTGTGCTGATTTTGGAGCTAATACAGGCAATGATTGATAAGAACGCTGTGTGCACTGTACACAGATCAAACCCAGCAAACAGTGCCTGTGCATTTGTGCATACATGTGGTAACAATAAAGCAAAGCAGCCGTTTTTGTTATTAGCACACTTTGCATTGCGCATAAAGTATGTACTGAGCATAAGCTTATATATATATATATATATATATATATATATATATATATAATAGCTCAGCTACACATAAACCCCTCTATATGTGCATATAAACCTCACTTAAAGTCGGCTAGTAAGGCCTTCTGTGTATATTGATCACTGTGAATCACTGTGAGTTAAAGGGACATTAAACCCAAATTTTTTCTTTCATGATTCAGATAGAGAATACAATTTTAAACAACTTTCTAATTTACTTCTATTATCTAATTTGCTTAATTCTCTTGATATTCTTTCCTGAAAAGCATATCTAGAGAGGCTCAGTAGCTGCTGATTGGTGGCTGCACAGATGCCTCGTGTGATTGGCTGACCCATGTGCACTGCTATTTCTGCAACAAAGGATATCTAAAGAAAGAAGCAAATTAGATAATAGAAGTAAATTGGAATGTTGTTTAAAATTGTATTATCTGTCTGAATCATGAAAGACACATTTTGGATTTAATGTCCCTTTAAACTCAAGGGTGGTTCATAGCATAGATGTGAACATAGTTTGGGAGAATATGGTAAATCGTGAGATTGTTAAAGTGGCTTACTTAACAACAGTCGTCACATACTCAACTATTACAGATTCTCATCAAATTATATTTCAATAATACTTCATCTAAAGTAGTGCAGCATCAATTGTAGCTGCTGTATATTGCGGCAAGCATTAAAGCCAATTAAATAGAATACAGAATCATCACAGTAGCTGTATTGCAGCAATGCAGTGATGGCTAGGTAAATGTTATGCTAATTATTGAAGGTCACTCACTAAGGTAACTTAACTTAGTAAATATACTGCATTGTAGTTCGGTAGCCTTAGGCAAACTAAAACCCAGGAGCTCACCAGTACCCTAGCTTCCCCAACATGTTTCGCCTGGACAGCTTTTTCATATTAAGGGGTTTGTGAAGCTGAGCTATTATATATATATATATATAAATATATATATATAGACTTATGCTTAGTACATACTTTATGCGCCTATCATACTAGGTAATTTACTGTGCTTACCAATCTTGCTATTACGACTGCAGGTACCTAAGAATGGTTTTTAATGTTCACCTTCCTATTTTAATTGTGTGTTTTTCTAATAAAAGTTAATTTTTAATCCCTCCACACAAACATTGTTGTCAATTTTCCCTTTCTCATAACAGCTTTGCAGCTGCAAATTGTATACTGTTTCTTTATTCAGTTCAAAAACTGTTAATGGGTAAGGGAAGTGACGACCCCTTTTTAATGGTATGCCATAAATCATATTGCAAACCCTGGCTGAAGTTAAAGGATAACTTATTATTTAAGTTATGTATATCTAGTACATATACCCTTATACGCAATCCCATTGTAACATCATACAGATTATTTTGGTACCAAACATGACATGTGTTTTATATTTGGTCACCCTGTAACATAAAGCTGAATCAAACATGCCTTAAGATATCCTAGTTTTCTCAACTCTAATTTGTGTCTTGATAGGGACACTGTTTTTTGTCACTCTGCGTTGACATCTTTGCTTCATAGACTGACTGGATGCACCAGGTCTCTGGGTATATGTAATTAAGTTTGCTCAAGTAAAACTTAGAAACTATTTTCAAGAGAAACTAAATAATTAACACAGAGAAAAAGTTAACCCCTCAAAATCTAAAATCATAAGGTGTTCATGAAAAACAGTAACAAATTTAAAAGGAATTTTCCACTGAAACAAAGGCCCACATGAATGGAATTTGGTGGAACCAAACATTGGGCAAATTCCAAAACTAATTTTTGGATGAAACAATTTTTATTTGTATATATGAAAGGGACAACCAGTGTGTTCTAATACACACACGACAATGGGGTTGACAATTGCAAAAGAGATACAAGGTCTACTAATTGGATGAGGGACATGTCCTTAAGGTGTATATGCCTGACATGGTTGTAGCTCTAAGTTGTATGGAAACTGCTGATTGTCTGGGGGATATAGTGTCAAGAATAATACAGGAACAAGAGGGCAAGAGGTCAACTTTATATATAAATTGATAACATATAATTACTTTTCAATATTTTTAAACAAATATATTACAAAATATTACAATATCTTTTTTAGTCAGTGCTTCTTTTTTTCTCAGTGACTAAAATGTTGCTTTAAATAATCTAGTTGTAAATATTGACATGCTGATATTGTTTGGGAAAATGTTAAACATTTTTAAAATGAAGACTAATGTTTACAAATTTAGAGAAGTAGAATATTTAACTTTTTGCAATGTTGTGTATAACTAATGATGATGATGAAGTTAACTGCAAATTATAAACTTGTAAATGCCTATTTATAGTAGTAATGATCCTGATAGTATAGTTCAGACTGGTGCAAATCTTGATTAGGAGACAGCAATAGAAAATTGCAGATCACAGAGAAGGTTTACCAAGCCCATCAACACCTGACAAAGAAACTTTCAGCTACATGAAGTATAAAATGGACCTTTATTTCATAATGTCACATCATCAAGCATGATTAAGGGCTAGTACTGAGCCCAAAACATTGCTTGTTTCTTGTTGCACCCTGTGGCATTATGAAATAAAGGTCCATTTTATACTTCAACCAGATGGGGGTTTCTTTATTTGTTTATAGTTCAGAGTGGGACATTAGAGTGGTGTCATCTGACTTCTCTATGGCTTCTGGGTGACTCCTCTCAGCATTCTGTAAGGAACTAAACATGCATTGTAGGAGATGTTGTATTTCTGCCTGTGATTCCAGGCAAACAGGGCTACAATTCTCCAAATACAAAGCAGAGAAGGATGTGCAGTTAGGGTTGTCAGGTGTTCAGTATTCAGCTGGACAGTCCAGTAATTCAATCAGTTGTCCAGTAAAATAACAAAAACTGGTTACTTAAATTACTTATGTCTTGTTCTTTTACAAATATGGCACCAGAAATAAATGACACTGATCACTCACAACAATGTTGTGCATGTGCAGTGTTAATTGAGGTACTAGAAAGAAAAGAGAAAAGTAGGTACGTTCTGGTACAAGCAGAAAATTACTTCTGTGGATAATAAATACTCTATGTAATATTGGCACAACTAGTTTTATGTACTGCTGTTGATACAAAGGGGGGGGGGTTAAAATGTAGCTTTATTATTAGAACAAAATGGATATAAATGTTTTTTTATATTACTAACAACACATTAGTTTTAATAGCTAGTTTACATGTGTGTTATTGATATAAAGTTAAATTACTGATCAGCCAAAGAGGATAACAAAAAAAAAACTGTCTTGTCTGTTATTGTCAGCCAAGAGGGGTTGAATCATTGGTAGTCACCTGGAATAAAAGCAATGTTTTGTGTGTTTGTTACTGGAAGCCAATAGTAGATTAATCACATCAACATGTGTGAGTGTTACACTCAGAAAAGGGGTATCAAATAACTATGATATTTGTGTTACTGGCAACCAAGGGAAAGTATTACTGCCTAACAGAGCAACCAAGGGAAAAAGTGTTATTGCCTAACAGAATAAAAATCACTGCTTTGTATGTATTACCAGCAGTCCAGGGCTTAAAAATCAATTAGATGAATGAAACATTCAGATAGAGTTACATTAGATCTGGATTTACACTTTGTGTGTTGCACAATCCAAAAATAGCTAAATGCAGGCGCCTGAAGCCATATTTGGTATTTGTTTCACAAATGAATGAATGCACATGCCTTATAACACTACACATCTCACACACCTGTGTCACAGGGCTGCGCATAACACAGATGTAAGCGATTCCTTACAGAAGGGAAGAGCAGTTTTTAGTAGCTGAGAAATAAAACCAATGCATGTAATTGTGGTGGAATAATTCAACAGAATAATAGATCAAAGGCATTTGAAAGTGAAAAGCTGCAATTGTGGTCGATAGTTTGGTCTGGCTCTTATGAAGCATGACGCCTCCTGACCTTGATGATTTCAGTGGTACACCGCAGACAGGAGCCATAGCACTAGAATACCCGACCCTCTTCCTAAGGTGATAAGGTATTACAGACGAAATCACAGTGATACATTCATTGCATTTAATTCATTCCAGCATATCAAAATCAATGACAATCAGAGAATAGGACTCTAATTATCTCTTTCTAGGAATGAATGCTAAGTTTACACAGACATTTCTGCCGTTACTGAATTTGAACAACTGCGGCTGGTTATTAAAGGGACAGTGCACTGTGCATTTTTTTCACCCCTTTAATGTGCTCCCAGTGAATCATTTTACCTAATGGAGTGTATTAAATTGTTTACAAATAGCTCCTTATGCTTATCCTAGGCATTCTTCAAGTTCCTCGCAGTGTTTGTCATTACAACCTCTTGTGAATGTGTATTCCATGAATCAATCACACTTTCTATAAAGAAGCGTCCTCAAATTACTCCTGAATCTACTACACTTCAGTTTGTGATCAACACTGAGGTAACCACTTGATTTGCTACACTAGACAGCATTAAAATAATGTGACTGTAATATTACAACCAGTGTCCTAACTTTATACATTATGTTACAGATCACTTTTAGGACTGCCATTTTTGTTGGAAAAATACCAACATTAGATGTCCATCCCAGACATTGAATACAAACTAAAATTGCTATTATGGATTTAAAATGACTTTCAAAATGGATCCCCACAAACTTAGTTAAAGGAACAATAAATACCTTAAAATTTGAATTAAAATAGTTATGAGCAGCAAAACAACATTTCATATACTTTGTTTATTTATTTTGCTCCCTTTTCATGTAATGTAGCTCTGAAAATAGTGGATTTTTTAATTCTCAGAACTGAAAATGCACCCTGCTGACCTCTCAATGCCAACCTTGCAACATAGTGTATCTTTCCATAATTGGCTTTAACAGGTAAGAACTGCAAAACAATGCACTGTATACGAATATAATAAACGTGGCTAGCCTTAACAGCTGCGGACTCAAACCCAGATTGGCTCCAAAAGAAGCCCAGGTGGGTGGAGTTTGGCTATTGATAAATAATTGCAACAAACAAGTTATTAATTGGTTCCAAAAAAGTTGTTTAGACTTGACTGATACACTATTCTATAGCAAGACAACAGACATCTTGTAATTACAAGGTCTTTACTATCCCATTAATCTGTTTTACCTACATCATTCTAAATTACAATCTAAATGAGTTAAATAACATTCTATAACTTGCCTACTGGATGACCCCTAACTTCAATATTTATTTGTTACTTACAGTCTTTGTATAAATACAATTACAACTATCTTTTATTAGTTAAATTAAATTATTAAATTATTTTTACCCATGGGCATGCAAAAAAACGTCTGTAGCAGAGCTTGACATATCTTCTCCATAACTATTCTAAAATGAAAACATTAAAGGGACATTGAACCCAATTTTTCTTCTTCTCATTATTTAGATAGAATATACAATTTTAAACAACTTTCCAATTTCCTTCTATTATCTAATTGGTTTCATTCTCTTGGTATCATTTGTTGAAGGAGCAGCAATGCAGTATTGGGAGTCAGCTGAAAGTCAGTGACAAAAGGCTTATGTGCAGCCACCAATCAGCAGCTTCTGAGCCTACCTATTTATACTTTCAACAAAGGATAGAGAGATAATGAAACAAATTAGATAATATAAATAAATTGTAAAGTTATTTAAAATTGCATGCTCTATCTGAATCATGTCCCTTCACACTTCACAAATATGCATTACAATTCTATCATTATACTTGCATATCTCCATATGGCCGTAGAAAATAAAACCTTTTTATATAGTTATAGTGATGATAAATTTCAGACTTTAAGAATGTTGCAATTAAAAATATATTAGAGTACAAGCAAATCCGAATAATAATTTTTTAAAAGTATCTATATTTTATAATAAAAGCTTTATAATCCTACTTGGTATCTTCTGATCCTCCGTCCCCCTTCATTTCCTCTTTTTGCTTGGCTGAGACATAGGGCTTAATTTATTAAATGTCGCGCAAACATGATTCTCTATAGTGAATCGCGTCCGCTGGACATAGCTAAATGCTAGTAGGGGGCTTTCATTCATCCTAATCGAATTGGATCTGGATAAATTCAATCCGCCACATTTTAGGTGGCTGAGAGGTTAAGGAGCAGTGGTTTTATGACCACAGCTTCTTAATTAATTTAAAGCAAGCCTGAAACGATGGGCCTGCGAAGCAGTCCCACACATTCTCTACATAGGCTTCCTAAGGGCTTTCAAAGGGCTGGACTTCAAGAATGTCATATGACACACACACCGATTGGATGTTCATTGGAATTGTCATAAAAAGGGTTCATCCCAGTGGGTTGGCATAACATTGTAATAGAAACATTACTGTGGGCACAAATTTAACCCTTTTCACGGATGGATTAAAAAAAGAAAAGAGGTATACATATACAGGTGGCCCTCGTTTTACAACGGTTCAATTTACACCGTTTCAGAATAACAACCTTTTTTTCCAGTCATGTGACTGCTATTGAAAAGCAGTGCATTTATTAAAATAGCCAGTAGGTGGAGCTGTCCACTTGTGTTGCAGCAAAGCCAAGCAAGCTGAAATTAATCAGTGTAACCAGACCTGAGCTATCGAGCAGATTTCAAAGGAACAAGATCTTCCTGTCTATAAATCAGTCCAGATTGGAATGCATAGAAAGAACTGTTTGCAGAAAAATGCAAGTGAAGTTTGTGTTGTGTGATTAGTTTATTAGGTTTATAATGCTGTTTAGCAAATGTTTTTGTTCATTTATCTTAGTTTAATTATATATTCTGTGTTGTATGATTATTTTATTAGGTTTATAATGCTGTTTAGCATTTAAAGTCTTCATTTCAAAGCTTTAAAAATAATGTATTAGGTGTTACTTATGACAATTTTGAGAGGGGCCTGGAACCTATCTCCCTCACTTCCCATTGACTTACATTATAAACTTGGTTTCAATTTACAATGGTTTCGATTTACAACCATTCCTTCTGGAACCTAACCCTGGCGTAAACTGAGGGCTACCTGTACTTTTTTAAATGGCAAAGATAACATAAAGGGCATTTGATTAGTTAAAGTTTACCATCACTTTATTAAACAAATACTACTTTGCTAAAAATATTTTTTTCCTATTAATAAATTTACTTTCTTTTTATTTAAAGAAAGTGCAAAAATTAGTTAATAGTTAACCCTCAAGATTAAACATCCAGCACAAGATGATATATTTATTGTGAAGATTAGAAATTACTTTCCTAGTCCTACTGTTCACACACACATGCACACATAAACACACATGCAAGTAGTCACACATGTACTCTCACATGCACACACGTACATACACACACACAAATATACACACACACACACAAGTGCAGGCACACATACCTACACAAATTTACATAGTCTCCTTACATGTCACATTTATTGTCAGATGATATGAATCATTGTGTAAAAAATACTGTGAAATAATATTCTCTTCAGAATACAGGACACTGCCAATGTCAATGATGACATTTATAATCAAGGGATATATACAGATGGTGAACCGCACAGTAAATTTGACTATAAGAGACACAATCTGTCCTTGTATTCGCTGCCTTTGAAAATGTCACAAGAAAGAGAATAAGAACTGATTTTTTTTATTTTGCCAAAGAAAGCCTAGTATTAAAGAAATGTACTTTTTTTTAGTTTAAAAGAAAAAAAATATATATATATTAAACTAAAAGTTATTGTTTTTTTAATTCTGATGGAGATCATTTGTTTACAAATACATTTCCCATGAATATATGTAAATATTTTTGTTGCATGGTGGGAAAACTTTGAAAAGATACTAGCATAAGACTAAGTGCCATCCTCTTTGCGACTGTAACTCATAATAAATACAAACACTATACTGATTTAGCAATTCTCTTTCTCCACTGATTGAAATACAACACTTGGCATTGTAATGTTGTTCATTTATAAAACAAATAGCAAACAAAATTTGAAAAAAAATTAATAAAAAGGGATAATTTGCAACAGAGCAATTAAGTAAACAGGCAGGGTCGGCTCCAAGGGGGGGGCATTGGGGGGCAATGCCCACCCAAATAGAATGCTGTGCCCCCTCAAAAAATATTGATATGATCATACGCGTTAAAAATAATAAATAAAATAATTTTTATTTAATGCTGCATGCTGGGGGCGGAGTTAGCTGCCGAACTGTGAGGTCGCATCACACATCTGCAAGGAGCTCCATGTCTTAACCTCTTATTTGGAATTGGAAGTCTATTAATTTAACCTAACTATCGTGAGTTACTCGTTTTCTTAAACATGATAAGAATATGATTGTATCATATAAATATAAGTCTATAAATTGCTACCGGCTTCTATCGATGCCTCAAAAGTGCACTGTGATCTTAGGTCAGGCCTAAGATCACAGTGCACTTTTGAGGTGTCGATAGAAACAGGTAGCCATTTATAGACTTATATTTATATGATACAATCATATTCTTATTATAGATTCACAGTACATAGGTTGTATTTAGTAACCTGATATCCGTTAGTTAGTGCGAAACAGGTATAGCTAAATCTAATCTACAAAATTACCAGCACCTGAAAACCTAGTATCCTCACTGCTATTGCAAACAAAGGGGTTAATTGGGGGGTTTGGGGTGCATGGCTGTTTAGGGGATATTATTGAGATTTGAGAATGAGTTTAAGGGTTTTGGATCATGGTGATTAAGGGGTGAATTGTTTTTAAGGAGCTATTGAACTGGGGGTCTCAAGTTTATTGGCTCCTGCAGAATGTGTAGGTCTGCTCTTATTTTGACTCTCTCATACATGCTTTGTAAATGCGTGCCCCCTCGGGAAAAAAAAATGCCCCCCATTTCATTTGTTCTGGAGCCGACCCTGTAAACAGGTAGAGTTGTTTAACCCTCTCTTTCATGAATTCAGACTTCGTAACAGTGCATAGCAAAGGGACATATTTTGGCCTAGGTGAACCAGTAGGGTTACCAGGTGCTTAGCATTTAACAGGACACTCCAGTACTTTAACTGTCTGTTCAGGAAAATTAATGAAAACAATGGACATTAAACAGATTGGGTCTAATCTGGGATCTGGGGGTCAAATATGGGCATATAACTGTCAACGGCTGCAGCAAATGGGGTCTGATTGGAGGTCTCATATGGACAGATAGCTCAAAGAAGGTACAAGGGAAGTGGTCTGATTTGGACATAATGAGCAGGGTCAGCAGGCAATGGGATCTAAATTTAGGTACCAGGCAATGTTCCCCCTAAGGCCAGTTTTGTGTGCGGCCCAGCATTGAAACAGTTAATAAAGTAACCACACCTTGCAGTCTGCATCGTGTAGTGTTTGCTAATTGCTCTAATTAACTGTTTCACTGCTGGGCTGCACACAAAACTGTCCTTAGAGGGAACACTGGTACCAGGTGAGCATATCACTGACAGGAGCTTCAGGCCTGCAATCTGATCTATAGCTTAACAGTTAATGCCTATTATTTTGTGGAGGACAGCTAACAACCATACCAGCAGGAGATGCAAGCTGCTCTTTTCCTCTGTGAAACCTGCCTTCTTTCACCTCCAAAATAAAAAGCTCACAATGGTGTAGCACGTTTCAAATAAAATGGTAGGCGCACAAACAGGCTATACTTACAGGATTTCAGTTTTAAATCAACCTTTTATTAAAACCATCACAAGGGTATCTTCAGATGCAGCTTCAGATTTTATTAAAATATAGCTCAACGCGTTTTGGCAAAACAAGCCTTTCTCAAGAGCATAAAATCAATATATGTCAAAGCAAGTTGGAGTAGTCAGTTGGAGTAGGCTACTCCAACTTGCTTTGGCATAGTTTAGTTTTGTTCATACCAGCTAGGCATGTGCTTGGGGCAGTAAGATTTCTTTTTGGGGGGGTTAAATCTATAGCATGGTGGGGGCGTGGCCTGACCGAGCTAGGAAATGGCTGCATAACTGCAGAGCTCCGCTGAGCACACTAGCCAAAAACAAGCAATCAAGTCCTAAATTGGGGCCAAAATAGTGCTAAACCATGTAGGGACCCTCACTGACCCCTAAAATAGCTGCAGGCGATTGGGGGACCGAAAGCAATAAGAGTCTGGTAAACACCTCCAAAGCGACGGACCGCACTGAACCAGCAAGGGGTTTCCCATGGGACCCGGACCCGCTAGACTCACAAGACAGAGGCGGTATTAACGGTGCACCTCGCACAGCCTCCACCATATACCCGTGAACAGGGTAGAAGCTGCGGTTTCGCGGCTCTCAGAAACTGCGCCACTAGATGAGAGGAGGCAAGATGGCGGCGGAGGTATGAGGAGCCGGAGCCCCATGCGTGCTGTGGGACCCACAACGGGCTAAGCAGAGTCCAGATCTGGTGACCGGAGGTGAGGAGAAGGGCTGCATCAAGTACGGTAGGCGGCAGATTATGCTGGATATACTGAAATTTTGAAGGGGATATATAACTATTGAGGGCCCAAGGGATAGTTTGCGGCCTAAGCCAAACTGACCTCATACAGTAAACCTACGCTTCCTAATTAACACACACCCTCAGATATGGGAGAAATCAATACCTAAGTACAGAAATCGAACACAGGGAGCAAAAGAAAAAAGGGGCAGCAAAGGGGATCCTCTGAGTCAGATTCAGCTAAGTGTACTAAACAGATACTGAGGACACAGAAAAACGAATTAACCCCTAAACCAACACACAAAGGCTGATGCAACACACATGCGAGAGGGAGCTGGCAGGCAAATACCTCTCACTGAGATAGAAAACAAGCTGATCCTAATCCTCAGTAAGAAAGTTTAAGACACAAAAGAGAGAAACGACAAGTAGCAACAACACATACTCCTCTCATAATGTCCTCCAGGAGACTAGTGAAAGGAGATAACATTTCTAAATCAACCCCTGTCAGCACTTTTTTCAAAGCAGCATTAACCTCCAACTCATCTACAGAACTGGAGCCAGATATCAGGGAGCAAGAGAGGTCAGAGATAGACCCTACAGACACTATGATAGATCCAACTCCAGTCACTAAGGCAGATCTGAGAAACTTAGTTTCCAAGCAAGACATTGCCACAAACTTTGAGAAACTATGGAATAAGATGGACAGTATGCACACCGCAATGACTAATAGTCTCTCTGAGATTAAATCTGAAATTGCAGAGCTTGGGGGACGGATAGATTCCCTAGAGGAACACACTGACAACCTGACTGAAGACATCACCAACATAACTCAGTCTGCAGCTACCCACCATCAAGAAATTATTGATATTCAGGAAAAAATCGATGACTTGGAAAATAGGAGTAGGAGAAACAATATAAGACTGAAGGGTGTACCTGAGACTATCCTTAATAAAGATCTCCTCTCCTATGTAGCGCTACTTTTCCACCAAGTGACGGCAGGGACGGACGACTTCAACATGGGGATTGAAAGGGCACATAGGGCTCTCAAACCCAAACCCAAGGAGGGACTACCCCCAAGAGACATAATTGTAAAGATGGCGCTATTCCAAGATAAAGATAAGATCTTGCAAGCCGCACGAAAGAACCCTACATTCAAATTCCAGGGGAATATTATACAATTTTATCAGGACCTTAGCATACGCACCCTTCAACGTAGGGGCTCCCTTAGACCGTTAACACAGCTATTAAGGAAAAACCAAATCCCATACAAATGGGGATTCCCCTTTGCACTATATATCAACAAGGAGGGCAAAACAATCACCCTCAAAGAACCCACGGATATCCCTGAAGTTTGCCAAATACTGGGACTAGACACACCGATGACACTACCTGCCCCCCCTCCTCCCAAGTCACCGAAACCAATAGCCCAATGTGCTACATCACAGTGGACCAAATCGAATAGAAAAAAACAGAAGACTCAGAAGTCACCAGATTGAACCGGAAGATCACGTACAGATTGGAAAACTGGACTATGAGTCGCTAAACTACAGCTATGTCCCTGCAACACTGCATAGCTGAATTATTTAAAGTGTACATGTATAGACTGATTATATTGCCTGAAGACCAGAATCTGAAAATCGTTTGGCATGGTGTTGCCGTGGTGACATCTCTGTAGCTGTTTGCACCATATATTTGTTTGTTAGTTTATTTTCTTTTCTCGCCCTTCTCTTTGCTGAACTCCTTTTCTCTCTTTGTCTTCTTTTCATCTCTATTCTTTTCCTGAAGAGGAGAAAATAATGACTGTTTTGTGGTTTTATTGTTACTTATTATTATTTTTTGTATTTAAGGATGCCGAGAATAGTAGACTCTCATTAATACAGGCACATAGGCCTTCAGATAAGAAAACATTGCTAGATCATGCCAGACCTACGGTGAGTCACACACCCACGAGAAACACTCTGAACCAAGGTAAGCGAGACCCCCACACCCGCACCACACATGACAGGTGAACTAACCATTATCTCCCACAACGTGAGGGGCTTAAATACAGATACCAAAAGAAGAGTGGCCTTCAAGCAATATTCTACACTTAAAGCAAAGATAGTATTCATGCAGGAGACTCACTTTGTCACACCACAGTTGCCTTATCACTGGACTAAAGCTTTCCCTACACACTTCCATGCGACGATAGACACAAAAAAAAGGGGGGTCTCAATACTAATTCACTCCTCGATTAATTTTGTCCATGAATCCACGATAGCCGATGTAGAAGGGAGATACCTAATTCTAAAAGGTCAGATAGACAACATAGACACTATTTTGTGTAATGTGTATGCTCCCAACGAACAACAACACCTATTTTTTGAAAATCTATCGTTACTTCTGACGCAATGGTCACAGACCAGAGTAATCCTAGCAGGTGACTTTAATATTTCCATGACACCGCAGAGCGCCCAGAAAGCTACCCCAATGACAAATAAACAACAGAGACGCAATAGTATAATTAAAAGCATATCTTCATCACTTAGCACACACTCCCTGATTGACACATGGACCACGTTAAATGGGACCTCAAACGACCCCACCTTCTACTCAGCGGCGCATAATATATACTCAAGGCTTGATTATATATACACGAGCCAGATACTGCAACCCAATCTGATTACCACCTCTATCATCCCATGTGTGTGGTCAGACCACTCTCTGGTGGAGCTCAAGCTGACGGGAACATCCGACCCAAACAGACTGAAATCGTGGACTTATGACTCCACACTACATAAAAACCCACAAATATATACCTCGACTTTACAAAATCTCACAAACTACTGGGATATAAACACAGACACCACGGACAATCCACTTTATGTATGGGTGGCCCACAAATCAGTAATTAGAGGCCTACTTATTCAAGGGAAAACTTTGCATAACAAACAAACACAGAGAGAAATGCGACAGGCACACGATGAAATTGCACATTTGGAGAGACAGCATAGGATAGCCCCTCCACACTGAAAGCATTACAGAACAAGAGAGATTCGTTGGCCAAAATCTTAAATTCGCAAGCCAACAGAGCTATAATGAGATTGAAATCACAATACTTTATTTACGCAAATAAGCCGGATAAATTCCTGGCACATAAGATTAGAGAAAAATTTAAAGCAGCCAATATCCCGCTTATAGGGAAAAAAGATGGCACTATTACCTCCCACCCCCAGGAAATAGCAGATGCTTTTGGGGAATTTTACACAGACTTATATGACGGTAAAAAAGTGACACACAGTTCAGAGGTGAGGGGACTGAGGGGGGAGTTTTTGGATACATCTCCATTAGAGAAACTGACAGAAGAAGACCAAAAAATATTGAATGACCCTATAACAAAACTAGAAATAATTCTTGCAATCAAAGGACTAAAACCAGGAAAAGCAGCTGGGCCTGACGGGTTCCCTGGGGAATATTATAAATTATTTAAGAACATTCTGGTCCCACACTTAACTAAATTTTGCAACTATATTATGGACGGACACCCGATACCCCCCGAATTACTACAGGCAAAAATTATAGTAATACCCAAACCAGGCAAAGACCCCAAAAAATGCGCCAGCTACCGCCCTATTTCATTGATCAACCAAGATCTGAAGATCTTCACTAAAATTTTGGCCAACAGGTTAGCACAGATTCTACCCAGGCTGATCCATCGAGATCAGGTGGGTTTCATAAAAGATAGGGAGGCCCCCGACAATATTAGACGACTAATTAACATCATACAACATCTGAGCGATACAAGGACGCCTTCTCTGCTCCTCTCGCTGGATGCGGAGAAGGCGTTCGACAGAGTGGACTGGGAATTCATGATGGCGACCTTATCACACATGAATTTTACAGGCCCCTTTGTTGATGCCATAAAAGCCATTTATACCAGCCCGTCGGCTCGGGTGTCCACCAACGGATATAAGTCTAACCTAATTCCAATACTAAACGGAACAAGGCAAGGCTGCCCGCTGTCGCCCCTATTGTTTGTGATCTGCATAGAACCGCTAGCAGCCCAGATAAGAGCCCACCCAGACATTACAGGAGTCAAGATAGGTAAACTCGAATACAAGCTGACTCTCTTTGCGGATGATGTCCTACTCACTTTGATAAAACCTATGCTGTCTCTCCCCAACTTGTATGAGGTGCTTAACACATTCTCAGTGATTTCGGGATATAGAATAAACCTAGACAAGTGTGAGTTGTTACCGATAGAGCTCCCCCCACACACAAAGAAATTATTAGAGATCAACTTTGACCTCAAAGAGGCGAAACACCCCTTAAAATACCTAGGTATATACTTGACATCCCACATCCAACAGCTATATAAAATTAACTATCTCCCGTTATATAAATCAATAAGACAAGACCTTCAAAACTGGAGACGACACCACTTTTCCTGGGTGGGGAGGATGTCAGCGGTGAAAATGACCATTCTGCCACGACTACTGTATTTATTCAGAGCTCTCCCCATACGAGTTATATATTCAGATATAGACAAAATCCAATCGGAAATTTTGACATTTATTCGGGGGAAAAAATCGGCCAGAATAGCAGGGAAAATCATGACTAAACACAAAAATTTAGGCGGACTGGGTGTACCAAATTTGATAGACTACTACAAGGCGGCGAGGCTAGCTCAGGATGCACTAATACTTAGATCCAAACAAGAAGCAATGTGGGTTCAATTGGAGTCAGACATGGAAAAGTGGGACAAACCAGACGCAGTTCTCTGGGAACACTACAGCACTATACGAAAGACAAACCCCTGGTACTCTAAGGCAAACGAAAACACTCACCACCTGTGGTCAGAACTATCTCATAAGCAGGGTTTATGCCCAGTAAGGTCATTAACACAACCCATTAGATATTTACTTCAGGAGGATTCACGAAGGGAGATTAATAAATGGGAAAATAAAGGGCTATACCGAGTAGCGGACTTATTGGTACAGAGCAAAATAATGACATATACCCAACTTAGGGAAAGGGTGGCCCCCTTAGAATTACATTGGTACCTATACCTCCAAATCTCATCCTCACTACAAACTTTTCTCAAACTGGCAAAACCAAACAACAGAACAGTACTGGAGGGGCTATGTGACTCACAAACTAGACCAAAACAAGCTATCTCCAGACTATATCTTGACATACAAAAACTGACACACAAAACCAAAACCTCTTTAATACACAATTGGGAAACTGACTTGGAGGTGACCTTGGACTTAGACACCTGGGATGAAATATTTGCTATAGCCACCAGGGGACTACTTAGTGCAGATCTAAGGGAAAACACCATGAAGACGATTTTTAGATGGTACTTAACGCCCCTTAGAACTTCACACATGTCAAAGACTAGCTCCAGATTGTGCTATAGGGGATGTGGAGCAGTGGGGACATACCGACACATGATGTGGGACTGCCCAGGGGTTAGAGACATATGGCACTCACTTTCACGTATGATTAGTTACCTTCTGGACGAGCAGGTCCACCTTGAAGCAGCACAGGCACTACTACACCAAAAAATTCAAAGATTTAACAAACCAATAAACACCTTCATCAAGATACTTTGCACGGTAGTACGAATAAATATAGCTAAATACTGGAAAATAGGCACACCATCATGGCAGGAAGTTGAAAATAAAATTCAGCACATCTATAGTATGTACGAATCTGCATCTTGGACCTTAGGTACTAAAGAAACAAATGATGAGATTTGGTTCTACTGGAATCTTAGAAATGGCATTGACTACCCCAATTAACAATATTGGTTAGCAAGGGCAACTACAGAGTCCAATTATAAGTTGAATAGAAACTGGAAGAGTGTGTAACAATCTAACTATTTCTCGGCATCCGATTGTTTTCTTGGGTTTTTTTTAGGTATAATAACGTTATTAAAAAAAAAATCCTTATGTATGAGTTATACAAATGTTTTGTCTGAGATGTACTAGTGGAAGAGATATCCTTATGCCAAATGTATTGAGACTGTTTCCTATGCAACAGAAGGACAGTAAAGAGAAAGACTCTCAGAATTATGATGGGCTCAAGATAATGTAATACCATTGATTATATAGGAGCTCTAGCAGATTGATGTACACTGCCTTTTAAATTTTGTAATGCTCAATCTTTTGTATTTTTCTTTTTTTTTTCACTCTACTGTACATCCGGATTTTTTGTTCTTGCTTCTAATAAAAATAATTTAAACATAAATCTATAGCATGGTAACTTCCCTCTCCTATGCTCTCCAAGTCTTTCATTTGAATTTTTTTTACTAGTCAATGATCCCTGGTTGTATAATTGGGGTTCAAGCCCTTTCATATGCCCTCAGTTTGTGACAAACTAAAATTTTTAGGGTTGGATTAGGCAGCCGATTTCCCAATGCCTAGGGCAGCACAAAAATGAAATAATCCACTGTAGAAAAGGAACAACAATAAAGGGCAAAATATCCCCTAAAGACTATACCTGTAGCCCTGGTTCTCTCTTTCATCAGAATCCATATTGATTCCTACACCAAATCTTTTTCTATTAATTATTTGACCCCTACACCAAATCCCTTTCTATTCCGTATTTTTGACCTCTACATCAAATCCCTTTCTATTCCTTAGTTGACTGTACACCAAAACACTTTCTATTCCTTATTTGACCCCTACACCAAAACCCTTTTATTCCTTATTTGACCCTTACAAGAGTTTTCTTTCTATTTTAACTGGTCTCTTTTTTGTTTTTTCTGTAATCCACAAATGTTAGATTTTAACCTTTTACAGTCAATCTAAGAAAGGATTTAAAGGTATCAGGGACGGTTAATCTAACACATGCAGGCTGCTAGTCACTTACTAAATGCATGATCAGTGTAAGACACATTGTATTTTATACTCTAGCAGGGGCCATTATTTATTATCACCCCTAAAACCCACATACGCAGCTGCCCTGAGAATGCATGCAGGTTCTTGCTTTACATAACCAAGCTTCAATCCAGAACAGTGAGGCAGCTAAAGAGGTACAGGGCAATTTTAAAGGGACATTCAATACTGAGGCTGTACAATAAAATGTTTATCTGCAGTAAAAAATTATTACAATACACTCTCGTTATTTAATTTTTATATTTTTCTTGCAAATTAAAAGGACAGTTCACTGTAAAATAGTTTTTCTCTAAATGTGTTCCCCATACCAGCTGCAGTGTATAACAATGTATGAGAAATTGTTCATTTACGCTTCTTTTCGCAAAATAAATAGCTGCATTTGCTCTTTGAAACCACATCCTATTAAAATAGGATTGGCTTGCTGACAGATCATATCCACCTCCCACTGTGAGTGTAATTTCTCCTGCTGGCTTTGTTTACATAGTCTCTCAATAGCCTATACCTAGGTACAGAAACTTTCAGTATAGGTAGAGATACTACAGGCCAAATCAGCTATTTCAAATGCCAATACAAAGGCTAAGGAACTATTTAATACACTCCAGCAGGTAAAACGTATCATTGGGAACAAATTAAAGGAGAGAAGGTTTTTGGGTAAACTGTCCATTTAAAGTGAATGTCAAGTTTGATGAATCAGTGCCCTGTTTTTAAAAACCCTATTAAAAACAGGGGCACTTTCATTCACCAAACTTTACATTTCACTTGTTTTGTTAAAATACTTCCCTTTTAAACTTGAAAGCCACTCCAGAGATTCCCCCTCCTGTCGCTCATCACTTCATACGTCAGCAATGATGAATACGGCATCCTCC
Organism: Bombina bombina; assembly: GCF_027579735.1. Classification (NCBI taxonomy): domain Eukaryota; kingdom Metazoa; phylum Chordata; class Amphibia; order Anura; family Bombinatoridae; genus Bombina; species Bombina bombina. Next base: position 599,717,375 of record NC_069503.1, on the reverse strand, counting down.
AATCATGGCTTCCCCCCCCAGGGGAATTATTTGCTTGAGGCAACGCCGTGATTGGAGGAAGTCGGATTAGTCATTTTTGACATATGAAGAGGCTTGCGATGGGCGGGGGAAGCACTGGATTGGCTTTCAAGATTAAAAGGTAAGTATTTTAACAAAACAAGTGAAATGTAAAATTTGATGAATGAAAGTGCCCCTGTTTTTAATAGGGTTTTTAAAAACCGGGCACTGATTCATCAAACTTGACATTCACTTTAAGAAAAATGTAAGCATTCCAATTCTTGTTAAAAGTAGAAGTGCAGACTCCACATTTAGCACAGCAATACTGCACGCAATCATTGGTTGCATGATTGATGTTACTTCTATTAGCAATTTGTTTCGTTCTCTTGGTAACTTTAGTTGAAAGGGGCACATGCTTAGAAGCCGGCCAATTTTTGGAGCACTATATGGCAACAGTTTTGCAAGAATGTTATTTGCAAGAGCACTAGATGGCAGCACTATTTCCTGCCATGTAGTGCTCCAGATGCCTACCTAGGTATCTCTGTTTAACCCACAATATAATGGGGAAGGAAACAAATTTGATATTGGAAACTTTTTTTTAAAATGGCATGCTCTGGCTGAATCAAAACACTTTTGGGGGGTTTCATATTCCTTTAAAGGGAAATGAAACCCAATTTGTTTTCTTTTCTGAAACAGAGCATACCATTTAATTTTATTTTATAGTTTAGTTCTTTTATATATTTTAATTTGTTCTCTTGGCATTCTTTGCTGAAAAGCATACTTAGGCAGGCCATGGGGCAGCAGTGAACTACTAGGAGCTAGATGCTGATTGGTGGCTGCACATATATGACTTTTTCCACTGGCTCACCCATGTGTTCAGTTAGAAACCAGTAGTGCACTGCTGCTCCTTCAACAAAAGATGCCAAGAGAATGAAGCACATTTGATAATAGAAGTAAATGGAAAGTTGTTTAAAATTGTATGTTCTATCAGAATTATGAAAGAAACATTTTGAGTTTCATGTTCCTTTCAGTTAAAAAATGGTGGAGCCCTTTGCTTTATGGACATTAAAGGGACATAATACTCATATGCTAAATCACTTGAAACTGATGCAGTATAACTATAAAAAGCTGACAGGAAAATATCACCTGAGCATCTCTATGTAAAAAAGGAAGATATTTTACCTCACAATCTCCTCAGCTCAGCAGAGTAAGTTCTGTGTAAAAAGTTATACTCAGCTGCTCACAGCTGCAGGTAAAAAAATTAAAAAAAAAATGAAGAAATGAACAGCAGCCAATCAGCATCAGCAGTGCTGAGGTCATGAACTCTTACTGTGATCTCATGAGATTTGACTTAACTCTCATGAGATTTCATAGTAAGCTTCCTTTACCTGATTGGTGAAATAATATGAGAGTGCACGATGCTAGTCCCTTCAGATGTCCCAGGACAGACATACTAAAATGCTGCTTAGAAATCCTTTACAATGGGAGGTGGCTACTGAGGAACTTTTGAGGTAAAATATCTTTCTTTTTTACATAGAGATGTTCAGGTGATATTTTCTAATCAGCTTTTTACAGCTATGCTGCATCACTTTCAAGTGTTTAAACATTTGGGTATTATGGCCCTTTAAATACGGACTTATTTTTTTCAATTTTTAAACAACTAATTATTTGTAACATATGTTCATGATTTATTTTTGTAACCTTTTCTTGTATTTTAGTTATGAAAAATGTGGGCTTTCCAATTCTAGTGACACATTTATCACTGTCCTTAAATGGCCTCAGCAGAGAATTAAACCTAGGTTACACCATGTGATACCACAACACCCCCCCCCCCCCGAATATTTAAACAACTAATATAATTGTAAAGACAAAAACAAACATCTGCATATTATTCTCAGGCGATTTTTATTTTTTTGAATACATCATTTATTTGGTGTTTAATGCCTATTTAAAAAAACAAAAACAAACAAGACTAGAAAGTGCAGTATTATGTGCCCCTCTATGGGGAGCTGTGTACCTGATACCTAGCTACGCCCACTAGTAATAACCTCCTCTAACCTCACATACAAAATCAAATGATAACACTGTACTTCAGCAAAGTTGAAATTTCATTAAAAAAATAATAAAAAAAAGCATGTTTTTCACTTCCCTTTTGCAACATTAGGCTGGTTGGGTCATGAACAATCATATAGACAACCGCTAGTCCCCATTGCCAATAAAAAAAGCATATAATTAAAATCAGTTAATTTAGAAAGAAAAAAAAAACCTGTGTTACAGACAATTAATACATCTTGCCTCTAAATGAACAAACCCATTATGTGAAGTAATCAATTATCAGTCATTTGCATAGCACTAGAATTACTAAAGATAATGATGATAGTAAAAAACACACATTTACTAAACAAGATGAGTCAATACCAGTGCACTTAAACTAATTGACTATATACTGTGGCATCAAGGTCAATATTGGAATAACAAATTCATGCTTAAAAGTAGGAGCTATTCTAGTCCAGAAATGTCAGTATTCTCATTGACCTGCAGGTATAAATTGAAACTACACTGAAATTAGTATCTTGGGAGCTGAATTTTCTATTATGGGAGTTATTGAATGTCTTTGTCTGTGCTAGGTTTCTGATAAAAAAAAATGATGTGCAGTTTAATATAGAGAACTTAAGGTAATGAAATCATAACATATCCAAATAAAAAAATCACAACACTTATCTTTTACCTTTTCATCCAGACATAAATAAACTAAATATGCACACTCATAAATCCAGAAACATATGCACTGGCGCCTCATACATGATGGGGGCTTCTCTATAGGTTGTGAATGATAAAAGCTATTTCAGAAACTAGCTATGTACTCTGCATGCACTTATATATTGTTATATGCAGTCCCTGTAAAATCTGGTCATGGAAACCAGATCAAAAAGTAATTGAAGGTCCTATTTTTACCACTGGGCCATGTAAAGGGAAATTCTTTATGTCAGGGATGACCAACTGGCAGCCAAAGGGTCACATGCAGCCCTCTGCAATGGTCTTTGCGGCCCCAGGGAAAAAGTCGGACTAAGAATGTGTGTCATAGTTTTTGTGGCCCCAGGAAAAATAAAAATAAATGTGTGTTTTCAGTAGCCAAAACTCAAAAGAGCCCTGTAAAGGGGAAATAGAAGATGAGGGTACCCTGTAACCTTAAAGGGACAATCAAGTCAACACCAGAATTTTTGTTGTTTAAAAAGATAGATAATCCCTTTATTACCCATTCCCCAGTTTTGCAAAATCAACACTGTTATATTAATAAACTTTTTACTTCTGTGACTAACTTGTATTTAAGCATCTTCTGACCGCCCCTAATCACATGACTTTTAGTTATTATCTATTGACTTGCATTTTAGCCAATTAGTGCAGTGTCTGCCACTATCCACGGGCGTGATCACAATGCAATCTATACGGCCTACATGAGCTTGAGCTATATGGCCTACATGAGCTACATGAGCTAAATCCCCCTGTGCTAGTGAACATTTTTAGGAAGTATATTATTATTTGTGTGTTTAATAATCATGCATTTATATGTGGCCCTTAAAGGGACATTCCAGGTCAAAATTTAAATGCACATAGATGAATTACATCTTTGAATAGAAAGATATTTGCAATATACATGTATTGGCAAAAATGCCTCTAGTAAAAGTTATCACTGTTTTAGTGTTAGCATTTTTTCGGCACGTGCATGTGAAGCATTACTAGATATTTTCAGTGCACCAGTATTTTAAATTCTGCAGCTGCTCAGATGCAAATGGGGCTTGTATCATGTCAGCAAATAACAAACTGAGTCATTACCAGATGGTACAATCACCTTAGGCTCTCTGAGCAAGTGCTGTGTTTAAAATGCTGGTGCACGGTGCATACTTAAATACACTTTTGAAACTGCTATAGCTTTTATTAGAAACATTTTTGCTAATACATGTATATTACAAAAATGCTTCTGTTCAAAACTGAAATGCAGCCATGTGGACTCCAATTTTGGCTGTAATGTCCCTTTAAGGTTTATAAAACATTGACCCGCGGTCCCAGGGGGTTAAGAAGTCGCTTATCCCTGCTTTATGTAAAGGAAATCTATGCAGCAGAAGGGTTATAACTTCACACAGACTAAGGCCACTATTTAAGAAAGTCTGGCGGACCTGATCCGACAGTGCGGATCAGGTCCACCAGACCTTGCTGAATGCGGAAAGCAATACGCTCGCCGTATTCAGCATTGCACCAGCAGCTCACAAGAGCTGCTGGTGCAACGCCGCCCCCTGCAGACTCGCGGCCAATGGGCCGCCAGCAGGGGGGTGTCAATCAACCCGATCGTACTCGATCGGGTTGATTTCCGGCGATGTCTGTTCGACTGCTCAGAGCAGGAGGACAGGTTATGGAGCAGCGGTCTTTGTGACCGCTGCTTCATAACTGCTGTTTCTGGGGAGCCTGCAGGCTCGCCAGAAACACGGGGCATCAAGCTCCATTCGGAGCTTGATAGATAGGCCCTTAAGGGTCTGATTATCTAAAACTCACCAGCATAGAGAGTTTTAACATTATATTGCAATGTATACCTGTCTCTCCTCTATATGCAGAACCCTGCCTAGCATGATAAACAGCACTTAAAGGGACATTAAACTGCTGAGTACAACTGCAATAGAATGGTTATTACTCACAATGCTGGTGTATTTCATCCTGTGCCTTCAGCAGTCTACAAAATGATTCCCTTATTTTAATCCCTTACAATGATCAGTTAGTGAAGCTCTGCATCTTCACACTGGTATAGAACTATGAGGTGCCCCATCTATTTTATTTTGTAATGTACTTTATTACATCACATTATGACGTGATTGGTAACATTATATAGGGACTGTGGATGATCCTGTACATAAAATAATATTTTTTGTTAGCACAGACTCAATTTATATGTGTTAAAGGGACAGGAAAGTCAAAATTACACGCTCATTTAGATAGAGTATGCATTTGTTAAACATCTTTCAAGTTTTCTTCTGTTATCAAATTTGCTTTGTTCTCTTGATATCTGTTGTTAAACATAGGTATGCTTATATGAACTCAGGAGTGTGTACGTGTCTTAAACATTCTATGGCAGCAGTGTTTGCAACTATTTATAACATTGCTATAAACATTGTTACAAACACTGCTGACAGATGGCTCAAGACACGTGCTCCTAAGCACTCCTACCATTACTCTTTAACAAAGAATACCAAAAGAAATAAGCAAAACTGATAATAGAAGTCAAGTGGAAAGTTGTTTAAAATGTAATGCTCTATCCAATCTATTTACATTTTAATTGCTGCTCCTGAGACTAATTGGTATGTTTTTCAACAAAGGATACCAAGGAAAAGAAGCACTTAGATAATAAAAGTAAATTGGAAAGTTGTTTAAAGTGATGGTAAATTCTAGCATTTAAAAAAACACTAGGAATTGCCCTTGTTAGAAATAAAAGTGACCTTCATTCATCAGTTTTACAAAAACATGTTCAAATACCTTTATTTTGCCGCTGCCAGAGTGCTACACTAAGCGCTGCCAGAGTGCTACACTAAGCGCCTTCGTCCACCCACAGCACAACTAATTTTTCTTCAATTAGATGATGTTTCCACCTCTTAGCCAATAGCCGTGCTAGCCATAGGACACAGTGCTGGACAGCTAGCACGGCTGTTGGCTAAGAGGTGGAAAAGTCATATCATTGAAAAAAAACATGGGACCAAATAATCCATAATGCCCTATGTTCCATCTAAAAGAAAATGTTTTAAAATGTTTTGTATTTTGAAAAAGAGAGATTCTTGTTCTAAGCAAACCAGTGTTTTCTGGGAATGTTGTATATGTCAACCAAGGAGCAGCCGAGTCTCAAGACCCAGTTGTTCGTAAACATGCACATCTTGTTTTACCTTAAATTTAAGCAGCTTTCACATACTTATTTTTAATGCAAAAAACCCCAATGACTATTTTTATATGAATAACATCTGTTCTTTTATATACATATCCGATAAAAATAAGTAATGTATCCATAATATATGAAGAATGTACCTTTGTTTGCAAGATTCAATATATGTACAGTGTACACTTTTTTGAGCTGTTTTCAAGAAGCAATGCAGTACAAAATGTAGTCACCTTAGCCATTATTGAAAACCTTTTCACATGTAAAGATCAAAATTCACAAAACATCAGATACAATGTTTTATTTAGTGAAACTAATTGTGGGGTAAATTCTATTATAGTTAAAAGGCTTATCAAGATATGGGAATTTGTTTCAGATATGTCCTTTATTAAGATTTTCAACAGGAATATAATTCACCATCATATTAGTGTTTTATAATTACACAATATAATAATATCTAACATAATTCAGCTATGTATCTCTATAATTTATTTTTAAGATGCCATCATATAATTAACCCAATGTAAATGGGAAGGGAATAATTATAGCAACACAACTTAAAGATAAAATGTTTACAAAAGATAGAAACCAAAAATAAATGTCTGCAAGCAATCTCCAGTATAAATACTATATGCCTTTGTGTGCTTACAGTCAGGACCACTCATACTGATGACAGCATTGTAAATACTATAAACATTCTGGATCTCATTGGCTGAAGAACATGATTTGTAATAACTGCAGAAGACACCAGAATGAGTAATCATACTGCATGTGTCTGAGATAACAAAAGCAACAATGGGGATTGCTAAACAAAATAACCTTGTCACAAATATGAAGAAATATACACAACAAAGTGAAATGATGTGAAATACTTAGAACAAACATTTTTTTATCCAAGCTCAATCGTAGCTTTACTTATACATTTAATAGAATTTGGATAAATAATAATTATTAAACAACTGTCACAAATCTAAATAATGCCACTATCATTATTGCTACTAATAATTCATCATTAATAATATTATAGTAATAGAACCTTGTACATGTTACATTAAGATTCAATTTATAATTATGAAAATTAGACTGATGGAATTTTAAGAAGAAAAAAATGAACAAAGATTACCACGTGAAGAATCATGTCCTATACAAGCCAGGACATATTAAGAATACATATATAAGTATGGCTACAATTAATCATGCTGGTAAAACTGACAATGAATAGAGCACAATAATATAAAGAGTCTGCATTAGACTCAGTTGTTACCTTATATCCTGTAACAATGAAATATTCATGGCATTTAGCTCTGACACTAAGTTACATTCCGATCCTTTCTTACCAACAAGTTCCAGTACGGTACATTAGCTACTCACCAGTCCCGTGTGAGTAAGGATGCTCAGTTCCCCTCTGCCTGCAGCATTCCCAGTCACTGGCAGCTCTGCTGGCTCACAGCACACAGGCTGATGACGCCAATACACTCACATGCAGGTGGAGGGGGGCTGCTTGCAAAGCACAGCATGGAACACTGGGATCAGGGTAATCTTTATCCTTATTGGGTGAGCGAACTGCAAAATCTGGATTGGAGTCCCCCCCACAGTACAGCATAGCAATGCATTAAATTATTCACATGGTCAGACTACAAGACTTATACACTGATTTATTAAAAAATATTATTTTACTGTAAATGGAATAACCAGAATTTTTATCAGTGTTCATGGCAAAAATATGTAGCGCTATGAATCTTTGTTATTTTTTTTTTTTACCAATAATTTGTATCCCCCCCCCCACACACACACACTTTTTCGCTGAAATGTAGTTTCCTATCTATAATAAAACAATCTAAAATAGATTGATAATTTGGAACATTATTTTAATTTCAAATAATCAATTAATAAAAAATAATTGGTACATTAAAATGATGATTAAAGGGACTTGAAAAACAAAATTTTTATTTCATGATTTAGGTAGAACATACAATTTTAAACAACTTTCCAGTTTATTTCTATTATCAAATTTCATTCATTCTCTTGTTATCATTTGTTGAAAGAGCAGCAATGCACTACTGGTTTCTAACTGGAAACACATGGGTGAGCCAATGACAATCGGTATATATATGAAGCCACCAATCAGCAGCTAGAACCTAGGTTCTTTGCTGCTCCTAAGCTTTCCCAGATAAATCTTTCAGCAAAGGATAACAAGAGAAGGAAGCAAATTAAATAATAAAAGCAAATAGGAAAGTTGTTTAAAATTGTATGTTCTGTCTAATTCAAAAACGTTGAATTATGAGTTTAATGTCCCTTCAATACTGATTTGAAAATCCTTACTACCACTCTTACTGTAAGGCTTATTTTACTTTGTCTCTTAGCAAGAATCTGCCTGTGTGATTAATTACTAGGACAAGATATTAGGCACAGGGGAGGGCAATGTGCAGAAGAGGGCACAATGTTTAGGTTGGTTTATGGGCATTCTGTGGCAGATCTATTTGTCCAGTGACAGGTGGAGGTAATCTACTTGCGGGTTGTACATTTTAGGACCCCGGGTTACCTAAAGAGAAATTTGGACAGAAGTTGAGGAAAGACCGTTGGATTAAACTCCCAGATACTCCTGATAGGCTAGCCATTAACCCTTTTGACACAATGGTTTGAAAAAAATCTGCTCCACATTCTGATATTATTATTTTATTGCTATAACTCAAACATGTTTATACATTGTACTGCTTGTCACAATGCTGTGCCCAATACAATGTTAAAAACACATTTTAAACACTGTAAACACCAAAATGTTAGCATAAAAGTGCAATTTCTTTCGCTGTGTCTTTCTAAATATAATTTAATGTGGTTTTTAATACTAAATGCAGTCACTAGGAACAGACCAGGATTTAGCAGCCTACAGTACATGGATAGGGTTAACAACTGTGGTAGGTGATTGATCACAATGCTAGAATCCACCTGTAAGTGCTCCGTGCTCCTCTCCGTCTCGAAGCTCCACACAAAACTCCGCCAGTCACGTTCTTCACGCTGGTGCGCTTGTGATGTTGTTCCCCACGGAAACCACAAAGATATGGGAACTTCTACACCGCTTCATTGAGTGCGAGGGCGTTATATTCAGAGATTGATCACAATGCTAGTTGGGGGTCACACAGTGCCCTCACTCTTGATCCAACCATTTATATTTTTTACAATTGAGCAGTAATTTTACCCCTTGGCTGCCAGTAAGATACAAATCAAGTTTCGGCACTTATACTGCACTCTCACCTCACTACCTGTCCCCTTGACCCTATCCCCTCACAGCTGCTCCCCTCCCTCCCTTCTACACTTACCCTATACTCACACTCATTTTCAACCTCTTCCTCAGCACCGGTATATTTCCCTCATCTCTAAAACATGCACTGGTAACACCTATCTTCAAAAAACTTTCTCTTGATCCAACCTCCCCATCCAACTACCATCCTATTTCCCTACTCCCTCTTGCTTTAAAGCTTCTTGAAAAGCTAGTATATGCACGCCTATCCAATTTCCTTACATTAAACTCCCTAATCAACCCACTGCAATCTGGATTTCATCCCCATCACTCCACAGAAACAGCAATAATTAAGGTTACCAACAACCTACTTACAGCAAAATCAAAAGGCCTCTTCTCTCTGCTTATCCTCCTTGATCTGTCCGCAGCCTTTGATACTGTTGACCACCCTATTTTGCTCCAAACCCTTCAATCCTTCGGCATTTGTGACACAGCCCTCTCCTGGTTCTCTTCCTACCTGTCAAACCGAACCTTTAGTGTAGCCTTCTTTAGGGCCTCCTCTGCCCCGTCACCACTTTCTGTTGGGGTACCACAAGGCTCTGTCCTCGGGCCCCTTCTCTTCTCAATCTACACATCATCATTAGGTTCCCTAATAAAGTCCCACGGTTCAAATATCCTTTGTATGCCGATGACACACAAATCTACATCTTCCTTGATAACTTGTTTCACTAACTGTCTTTCTCACATCTCTTGCTGAATGTCCTCTCACTACCTCAAGCTAAATCTCTCCAAAACTGAGCTCCTTATTTTACCCCCTTCTTCCAAAATCTCCACCCTCAATCTCTCTATAACTGTCGACAACTCCATCATTACCCCTACCCCGCATGCCCGATGTCTTGGGGTCACACTTGACTCAGATCTTTCTTTCACTCCTCACATTCAGTCCTTGGCTAAATCCTGCCACTTCCACCTTAAAACCATCTCTAAAATTAGACATTTCTTAACACAAAACACAACTAAGATTTTAATCCACTCTCTCATCCTTTCCCGCCTTGATTATTGCAACTCTGTCCTCTCTGGTCTCCCCAGCTACCGCCTAGCTCCTTTACAATCCATAATGAATGCCTCTGCCAGGCTCATCTTCCTTACACGTCACTCTTCATCTGCTGCACCTCTCTGCCAATCCCTTCACTGGTTTCCTCTTGCCTCCAGGATTAAACACAAAATTCTCTCTCTGACATACAAAGCCCTCAACTGCACTACTCCCCCCCATATCTCAGACCTTGTCTCTAGATACTCTCCCTCCCGTCCCCTTCGCTCTGCTCATGACCTCCTACTCTCCTCTCTTGTTACCTCCTCACACTCCCGCTTACAGGACTTCTCCAGACTGACTCCCATCTTGTGGAACTCTCTGCCTCGCTCCACAAGACTCTCCCCTAGTTTTGAAAGCTTCAAGCGCTCCCTAAAGACTCTACTGTTCAGGGATGCATACAACCTACACTAACCTTTCTTTATACCAGTTCCTCTCCTCCATTGCTATCCCCCTTAGCATGTAGGCCTAAGAGCCCAGCTGTTTGTAGATCACCTTCTCTAGAGCTGACTATAACAGTGTGACTCTTGGCAGGGCCCTCTACCCGTCTGATACCTATAAATGTTTCCTTGTATTCCGCCTATGTTTATAGCGCTGCGGAATCTGTTGGTGCTCTACAAATAACCAATAATAATAAAAATAAAATCAATAATGTAAAATTTTTAGTACATGCAAACAATAGTGATTTGACCCCCTTAATTACACATCACTTCTTTCTGCTCCATAATTGTAATGTATTGAGGCGTAAGAGGCCTTTTACATTGAGCTAACATTTAGGTGTCTAGTATTTTTGAGATTATTATACTGGATAACCTGCTAAAATACTAGACTATTCGGTCAGATACTAAACACCTGGCAACCCTATACATGGGGTGACATGTCATGTCATTAAAGGGACAGTCTACTCAAAATTAAACTTTCATGATTCAGATAGGGTATGCAATTTTAAACAACTTTCCAATTTACTTCTATTATCTAATTTGCTCAATTCTTTAGATATCCTTTGTTGAAGAAATAGCAATGTACATGTGTGAACCAATCACACAAGGCCTTTATGTGCAGCAACCAATCAGCAGCTACTGAGCATATCTAGATATGCTTTTCAGCAAGTGATATCAAGAGAATGAAGCAAAATAGATAATAGAAGTAAATTAGAAAGTTGTTTAAAATGACATGCTCTTTCTAAATCACGAAAAAAAAAAAAAATTGGGTTTCATGTCCCTTTAATTATTAAAAAAAATAGGCTGGCACACTCTGTAATGTCATAATATTACTTTGGCACAGTATTACCCCTAGAATAGAAATGTAAAATACTTTTAGAAATAATTTATTCTTACAGTTTTACCTTTAAATGGACAGTCTAGTCAAAATTAAACGTTCATGATTCAGATATGGTATGCAATTTTAAACAACTTTCCAATTTACATTTATCATCAAATTTGCTTTGTGCTCTTGGTATTCTTTGTTGAAAGGCTCATATGCTAATTTCTAAGCCCTTGAAGGCCGCCTCTTATCTCAGTGCATGTTCACAGGTTTTTTTCACAGCTAGACAGCGCTAGCTCATGTGTGCCATATAGATACCATTGTTCTCACACCCGTGAAGATATTTATGAGTCAGCACTAATTGGCTAAAATGCAAGTCTGTCAAAACAAATGAAATAAGGGGCAGTCTGCAGAGGCTTAGATACAAGGTAATCACAGAGGTAAAAAGTATATTAATATAATGGTGTTGGTTATGCAAAACTGGGGAATGGGCAATAAAGGGATTATCTATATTTTTAAACTATAGAAATTCTAGAGAAGACTGTCCCTTTAATATTTGTTAACAACACATATATTTAAATGAAGACTTTTCTTCTAGTTTAGTTTACAAAGGCAGCAGTCTTTGGACCTCAGTATGCTATTTATCAAGTATAGCACTGTCCATGGATACAATAGATATTGGAATAGAGGCAAACCATAAAGAGACAAATGGCCAGTTAAAACATTTTATTTTGACCTATAAGACTTTAGAGAGTGTGGCCTTTCCCCTTACATTTGTACAGAGCCCAACTGACTAAGCACCTACCTAGGTCCATATCAAAGAGGGGCCCTCCTAAAAAAGCTCTACAACTGAATTGGTTATATTGGTGATCTTAATAATCTAGAATCTCATTTAGCCTTAAAGGGACATGAAACCCCAAATTTTTATTTTGTGGTTTAGACAGATCATACAATTTTAAAGAAGTTTCCAATTTACTTTTATTGTCAAATTTGTTTATTTTTCATGGTATTCTCTGTTTAAGATTAATCTATGTAAGTAGCATGCATATTTCTGGAGCCCAACATAGTGCTGCCATCTAGTGCTCATGCAAATGTATAGCATTCTTGCAAAATGGCTGTCATATAGTGCTGCAGACACGTGCACGCTCCTGAACTTACTTTTCTGTTTTTTAACAAAGGATACTAAGAGAATTAAGAAACTCTGATAATAAAAGTAAATTGTAAAGTTATTTAAAGGGACATAAAACCCAAGAAAATACAATTTTAAATAGCTTTCCAATTTACTTCTTTTATCAATTCTTTGTTTTCTTGTTATTCTTTGTTGAATAGCAGAAAGGTAAGTTCATGAGCGTGCACGTGTCTGCAGCACTAAACAGCAGCAGTTTTGCAACAATATTATACATTAACTAGAATGCTAGGTGGCAGCACTATTTCCTGTCATGTAGTGCTATAGACATTTGCATGCTACACATCTAGATATCTCTTCAACAAAGAATAACATGAGAACTAAGCAAACTTGATAATAGACGTAAATTGGAAACTTTTAAAATTGTATTCTCTATCTGAATCATGAAAGAAAAAATTTGGGGTTCAATTTCCCTTTAGTAAATAAAATATAAAAACGTGTTTCATGTTCCTTTCAAAAGACATTTAACACCTTTTGCATTTGAGTAAAATAATGTTTGTGTCCAAATTTCCCTTAAAGAGAGGCCAGAAAGCAAATTCAGTAACCTGCAAATTAAATAGCTAATTAAGGCAATTTGCAGCATTTTGAATACCTAGGTTACAGATTTTATTAGGGAGCGTGGGACAAGCTCAAGTTTACACAAACACAAGGGGCATTTAATGTCCAAATATTGAAACGTGGGACCCATTCTGAAGATGCATTAGTATGTTTGTGTGTTTATAAATGAATCGTAGAGTCAGTTGGTGTGGTTGAAGAAATGGAAGTTAGGGGTTAAACAGATGTGTGGACAAGAAAAAACTATACTTACTCCTTGGAGAAAGAAACAAATCCATCAAGAAAGTGGCAGAATATGTCACATGACCAAAGCCCACAATCAGAAAAAGTGGTAGATGTCATACCCCCTCCCAAGTGCTTGTTATAGATCAATGTTTGGTTCTAAGATATTACTTTGTGTGTTCAGTAATGTATGTATGTATGTATTTATCTATGTATTTATTATTTATTTACTACTATCTGGCTGCTTTTGGCACTAGTAAATCTGTTACCCCCAATCACCAACAATTTCAGCTAATATTTGCCTTATATATTTCTTACAACTGAAAGGGCCATTCTGAACGGTACTTTAACAATGTATTTAGTAATAAAACTAATAAATAAAACATTTAGAGAGATTAGGAGCAGGAATCCATCATTTCATAGAACCCATTCTTGTATGGAATATTGGCATAGTAACAAAATATTATTTACTTGATTAAAGTGCTTTAACATATTTATGGGGACCCTGATCAACATCTTGCTTAGCAGCAACAGCTTTTTATTCAGCCTCTGCTTGTCCTTTTTGGTTAGTGGTGCTTTTTATCGGCTTATTTTACATTTTTATGTTCTGAATCACTGGAGCAGCAAGGGTTTGCTAGAGTTTGATAACGGGGGGGGGGGGGGGGGGGGGGGTTGATGGTAACGTGGATGAATGAGGTTTTAACCTGCCATTATCTGCCTGTTTTACAGTCTCAGCCAATATTTTAAAGAAGTGTTTTTTGGACCGTAGGCAAATTCATCATCTTTATTCTACCAAAGGACTGGGAATAAGAATCCCAATAAAACAAAGCACCTTGAGATTTTTAAATAATGTATCCACTAAGCTATAAGATTTTTAAATAATGTATCCACTAAGCTATATGTGTCATATATATGTCATATTATATATCAAATACAGTAATTGAACAGGCCACTATGTATGGATATTAAGAAATATTTTGCAAGACATGAAACAAGGTGAGTGGGAGTAATATTTTATGCCTGATTGCTATACACACTCTATTTTATAATCACTTTATCATCATGGGTCAACAGAGAAATATGTCTGAATATATAAATTGGCTTTATTTACTGCACCCAGAAGAAAAGTCTTATTTCCAGAAAAATTGGTAATTTTATTTAAAATATCAAACAATTGCCAAATAACCTTTTAGCTTTAAAAAAAAGCAACATGTGAATTATTTATTTCAAATACAAATAGCTCTGGCTCACCACCCACCCCCCATAAAATCAGTCTCCACTAAATGAAAGGTTCAATGTATTCTTCTGGTAAATAGCTTGGTAGAATCTGCAAGCAAATTAGAAAAATGCACTGCTGTCTTTGAAGTTTTATCTTGGCAAGTCGTGATTACAAGACTGCCCATTGAATGTACCATGGGAATAGATCAATGACATAACAATGGTACTCATTAAGCTTTCAGCTTTAGCATTAGTACAATGAGATTCAGGGTGATCTACTCTGAGCAGGCAGCTGCCAATGGTACGTGACTGAATTGCTTATGTGAATAAGACCTCTACACGGAAGCCCATTATATAAAATTAATTTCCAGGCTTTTTAGATGTGCTCAGCTGACACTTATGTCAAAGATGTGTCCCAAAGGGTATCATCATCACCTCACAACTAGTCGTTTAGCTTTAATTCAGTTTAAATATGCAGCATTGTGTGTTCAATTTCTAGTTTAATCTAATGCTACAGTGTCTGTAAAAAATGGGTAGTGATAGCAAAATGTTATATATTTGTTCATTATAAACACAGGACCTTTATAAATGAAGTTATACTAGATGTACTGCATATTTCATAGTGAGTATTTATTTGCATAGCCCAAAATGCCACAAAATTGGTTAGCATGTAATATTTATTTTAAAAAGGCATAAAGTAAAAATACATTGCCCTAAATTGTTAGAATTATTATTATTAAGAAACAAATGCTAATTTCTCTTGTAAGGTGTATCCAGTCCACGGGTTCACCCATTACTTGTGGGATATTCTCCTTCCCAACAGGAAGCTGCAAGAGGACACCCACAGCGGAGCTGTCTATATAGCTCCTCCCCTAACTGCCACTCCCAATCATTCTCTTGCAGCTCTCAACAAGATAGGAAGTATCAAGAGATATGTGGTGACTTAGTGTAGTTTTACCTTCAATCAAAAGTTTGTTGTTTTTAAACGGTACCGGCGTTGTACTGTTTTACTCTCAGGCAGAAATTAGAAGAAGAGTTCTGCCTGGAGGCTGATGATCTTAGCGGTTTGTAACTAAGGTCCATTGCTGTTCTCACACATAACTGAAGAGTATGGGACAACTTCAGCTGAGGGAACGGTCTGCAGATTACCTGCTTTGAGGTATGTTCAGTATATTTATTTCTAGAGAGATGAATGAGTTCTAGAAAATGCTGACAGAGCCTTGTGTATTTGAGGTAAGCCTGATGCAGTGATTTAACAGCGACTGGGATCATACATACAAAACAGGGTAATACTCTTATTACTTAGTGACAGTTAAAAATTTACATGAATTCAAAAATAGGATGTTTTTTCTCTGAGGGAGATAACTCTTTATTTGGGGCCTAGTTTCCACATGGCTAATCAGATACTCCTAGGAGTATTTTCTCAAGGCCCCTCTGGCATCCAGTACATGGTGGGAGGGGCCTATTTTAGCTCTCTAAATGCGCAGTTTTAATTCAGACTGAGACATCCAGCTTCCCTAGAGGAGTCCTCTGGCACCTGAGGACCATTATAAGGTGTTTATTTCTGCACAAAATCGTACTTGAGGGCAGGTAGGAGCCTCAGCAGAGCTGTGGCAGGGTGCTTAACTGTCTTGTAACGTTTTTTAAACGTTTTTAAATCCGGTTTGGGGCCTAAGGGGTTAATCATCCATTTGCAAGTGGGTGCAATGTTGCTTTAGTCCCTTACACACACTGTAAAAATTTCAAAGACTTTACTATATTTTTACACTGTTTTGCAGTTTAAGTGTTAGTTTTTTTCTCTTAAAGGCACAGTAACGTTTTTGTTTAATTGCTGTGTCACCTTTATTAAAGTGTTTTCCAAGCTTGCTTGTCTCATTACTAGTCTGTTAAACATGTCTGACATAGAGGAAACTCCTTGCTCAATATGTTTAGAAGCCATGGTGGAACCCCCTCTTAGAATGTGTACCAAATGTACTGACATTTCTATAAACTATAAAGACCATATTATGGCGCTTAAAGATTTATCTCCAGGGGATTCTCTGACTGAAAAAAGGGAGATTATGCCATCTAGCTCTCCCCATGTGTCAGAACCTATAACTCCCGCTCAAGTGATGCCAAGTACATCTAGCGCGTCTAATTCTTTTACCTTACAGGACATGGCGGCAGTTATGAATGCTACCCTCACAGAGGTATTTTCCAAACTGCCAGGGTTACAAGGAAAGCGAGACAGCTCTGGGGCTAGAACTAATACAGAGCTTTCTGACGCTTTAATGCCTGTGTCCGATATACCCTCACAATACTCTGAAGCCGAGGCAGGTGAGCTTCTATCTGTGGGTGACATTTCAGACTCAGGGAAGGCGTTGCTTCAGTCTGATTCTGAAATGACAGCGTTTAAATTTAAGCTTGAACACCTCCGCTTATTGCTTAGGGAGGTTTTAGCGACTCTGGATGATTGTGACCACATTGTGGTTTCAGAGAAATTGTGTAAAATGGACAAATACTTTGCAGTGCCTGTT
The DNA here is from genome assembly GCF_027579735.1 of Bombina bombina. Lineage (NCBI taxonomy): Eukaryota > Metazoa > Chordata > Amphibia > Anura > Bombinatoridae > Bombina > Bombina bombina. The sequence continues at coordinate 599,700,179 of NC_069503.1, read as the reverse complement.
TACACTGATGTTTTTCCAGTCCCTAAGAGGTTTTCGGAAATTATTACTAAGGAATGGGATAGACCAGGTGTGCCGTTCTCTCCCCCTCCTGCTTTCAAAACGATGTTTCCCATAGATGCCGCTGTATGGGACTCATGGCAGAGGGTTCCTAAGGTGGAGGGAGCAGTCTCTACCCTAGCTAAGCGTACAACTATCCCCGTCGAGGACAGTTGTGCTTTCCTAGATCCTATGGATAAAAAATTGGAGGGTCTCCTTAAGAAAAATTTTATTCATCAAGGTTTTATTCTCCAGCCACTTGCATGCATAGCTCCAGTTACTGCTGCAGCGGCTTTTTGGTTCGAGTCTCTTGAGGAGGCTCTGCAGGTGGAGACTCCGCTAGACGACATTCTAGACAGGATTAAAGCTCTTAAGTTAGCTAATTCCTTTATTTCAGATGCCGTTTTTCAGTTAACTAAACTAACGGCTAAGAATTCAGGTTTTGTGATTTTGGCACGTAGGGCGCTATGGCTTAAGTCCTGGTCAGCAGACGTTACTTCAAATAATTTCTGATATTACTGGAGGAAAAGGTCACGCCCTTCCTCAGGATAGGTCCAATAAGAGGACCAAACAGAATAATTTTCGTTCCTTTCGAAACTTCAAGAGTGGCGCAGCCTCAGTTTCCTCTAATGCAAAACAAGAGGGAAATTTCGCCCAGTCCAAAACAGTCTGGAGACCTAACCAGGCTTGGAACAAGGGGAAGCAGGCCAAGAAACCTGCGGCTGCCTCTAAGACGGCATGAAGGAGTAGCCCCCAATCTGGGACCGGATCTAGTAGGGGGCAGACTTTCTCTCTTCGCCCAGGCTTGGGCAAGAGACGTCCAGGATCCCTGGGCGCTAGAGATTGTTTCCTAGGGATATCTTCTGGAATTCAAAGGTTCATCTCCAAAGGGGAGATTTCATCTCTAACAAGTATCTCTAATCTCTAACAACTATCTGTAAACCAGATAAAAAGAGAGGCATTCTTACGTTGCGTTCAAGACCTACTGGTTATGGGAGTGATCCACCCAGTTCTAAGAGAGGAACAGGGGCTGGGTTTTTATTCAAACCTGTTTATAGTTCCCAAAAAAGAGGGAACTTTCAGACCTATCTTGGATCTCAAGACCCTAAACAAATTTCTCAGGGTCCCATCCTTCAAGATGGAGACAATCCGAACCATCCTCCCTATGATCCAGGAGGGTCAATATATGACTACCGTGGACTTAAAGGATGCTTATCTCCACATTCCGATTCACAGAGATCATCATCAGTTCCTCAGGTTCTCCTTCTTAGACAGGCATTACCAGTTTGTGGCTCTTCCCTTCGGGTTAGCAACGGCACCAAGAATCTTTACGAAGGTTCTAGGGTCCCTTCTGGCGGCTCTAAGGCCGAGGGGCATAGCGGTAGCCCCTTACCTAGACGACATTCTGATTCAGGCGTCGACTTTTCAAATCGCCAAGTCCCATACAGACATTGTTCTGGCCTTTCTGAGGTCTCACGGGTGGAAAGTGAACATAGAAAAGAGTTCTCTCTCTCCTCTCACAAGAGTTTCCTTCCTAGGTTCCTAGATTCAGTAGAAATGATTTTTTTTCTGACAGAAGTCAGGATATCAAAACTTCTAGCTTCTTGCCGTGCTCTTCATTCCACTTCTCGGCCATCAGTGGCTCAGTGTATGGAAATGATCGGCCTAATGGTAGCGGCAATGGACATAGTTCTGTTTGCCCGCCTACATCTCAGACCACTGCAACATTGCATGCTCAACCAGTGGAATGGGGACTACACAGATTTGTCTCCTCTGTTAAATCTGGATCAAGAGGACCAGGGATTCTCTTCTCTGGTGGTTATCTCGGGTCCATCTGTCCAGGGGAATGAGTTTCCGCAGGCCAGAGTGGACTATAGTGACGACAGATGCCAGCCTTCTGGGCTGGGGCGCAGTCTAGAACTCCCTGAAGGCTCAGGGTTCGTGGACTCAGGAGGATGCCCTCCTTCCGATAAACATTCTGGAACTAAGAACGATGTTCAATGCTCTTCAGGCTTGGTCTCAACTAGCAGCGGCCAAGTTCATCAGATTTCAGTCGGACAATATCACGACTGTAGCCTATATCAACCATCAGGGGGGAACAAGGAGTCCCCTGGCAATGATGGAGGTTTCCAAGATAATTCTATGGGCAGAGGTTCACTCTTGCCATCTCTCAGCTATCCATATCCCAGGAGTAGAGAACTGGGAGGCGGATTTTCTAAGTCGGCAGACTTTTCATCCGGGGCAGTGGGAGCTCCATCCGGAGGTATTTGCCCAGCTGATTCAACTTTGGGGCAAACCAGAACTGTATCTGATGGTGTCTCGTCAGAACGCCAAGCTTCCTCGTTACGGGTCCAGGTCAAGGGATCCCCAGGCAGCGCTGATAGATGCTCTAGCAGTGCCCTGGTCCTTCAACCTGGCCTATGTGTTTCCACTGTTTCCTCTCCTCCCTTGTCTGATTGCCAAGATCAAGCAGGAGAGAGCTTCAGTGATTTTGATAGCGCCTGCGTGGCCACGCAGGACTTGGTATGCGGATTTGGTGGACATGTCTTCCTCTCCACCATGGACTCTGCCGCTGAGGCAGGACCTTCTACTCCAAGGTCCATTCAAACATCCAAATCTAATTTTTCTGCGTCTGACTGCTTGGAGATTGAACGCTTGATTTTATCAGAACGTGGTTTCTCCGAGTCGGTCATTGATACCTTGATTCAGGCTCGAAAGTCTGTCACCAGGAAAATCTATCATAAGATATGGTGTAAATATCTTCATTGGTGTGAATCCAAGGGTTACTCGTGGAGTAAGGTCAGGATTCCTAGGATACTATCTTTTTTCCAAGAAGGATTGGAAAAGGGATTATTGGCTAGTTCCTTAAAGGGACAAATGTCTGCTCTGTCTATTCTTTTGCACAAGTGCCTGGCTGATGTTCCAGATGTTCAGGCGTTTTGTCAGGCTTTGGTTAGAATCAGGCCTGTGTTTAAACCTGTTGCTTCGCCATGGAGTTTAAATTTAGTTCTTACAGTTCTTCAAGGGGTTCCGTTTGAATCCTTGCATTCCATAGATATCAAGCTTTTATCTTGGAAAGTTCAGTTTTTAGTAGCTATCTCTTCGGCTCAAAGAGTTTCAGAGTTATCTGCCTTGCAGTGTGATTCCCCTTATCTGATCTTCCATGCAGATAAGGTAGTTTTGCGTACCAAACCTGGGTTTCTTCCTAAGGTAGTATCTAATAGGAATATCAATCAGGAAGTTGTTGTTCCGTCACTGTGTCCTAATCCTTCTTCAAAGAAGGAACGTCTGTTACACAATCTTGACGTGGTTCGTGCTTTAAAGTTTTATTTGCAAGCTACTAAGGATTTTCGTCAAACAACTGCATTGTCATCTACTCTGGAAAGAGGAGAGGCCAAAAGGCTTCGGCAACTTCTCTTTCTATTTGGCTGAGAAGCATAATCCATTTAGCTTATGAGACTGCTGGCCAGCAGCCTCCTCAAAGAATTACAGCTCATTCTACTAGAGCGGTAGCTTCCACATGGGCTTTTAAACATGAGACCTCTGTTGAACAGATTTGTAAGGCGGCGACTTGGTCTTCGTTTCATACTTTTTGTAAATTCTACAAATTTGATACTTTTGCTTCCTCGGAGGCTATTTTTGGGAGAAAGGTCTGGTATCCAGTCCATGGCCCGCCCTGTCACTTTAAGGCAGGTGTTTTTTATTTTTAAACTACAGTCACCACTGCACCCTATAGTTTCTCCTTTTTCTTGCTTGTCTTCGGTCGAATGACTGGGAGTGGCAGTTAGGGGAGGAGCTATATAGACAGCTCCGCTGTGGGTGTCCTCTTGCAGCTTCCTGTTGGGAAGGAGAATATCCCACAAGTAATGGATGAACCCGTGGACTGGATACACCACAAGAGAAATTTTTTTATCAGGTAAGCATAAATTTTGTTTTTTAACAATGTATTTAACTCCTACAGTTGGGTTAAATACATAGTTTAAGATGCGAACCAGGCTGCCTCAATGCTGGTCCTGAGTGGGTGATTGGTAGATATATGGAGATATCACTTCTGATTGGCTCACTTGAAATGTCCTTTTCTGGAGTTGCAATATATTGTGTCTCTGTAGCCCATCTTTAAAGGGACATTAAACAGCTGGGTACAACTACTGTAACATGGTTGCTACTTACCATACTATTATTTTCCCTCCTGTACCTGCAGCTGTCTTTAACACTGTTCTCTCATTTTAACTCATTACAGAATCCAATTGGTAAAAGCTCTGCATTTTATACTGGGCCCCGCCATCTTGTAACACGCGTATTGCGTGTTATAGGAAAAGAGCACTTTCACAGATCTGTGAGGTTACTGGCATTTTAACAGATGTACCTTGCTCTTCAGTTTAGCTCATATAATAGAGAGCGGAAGAATTACATGGTTGCAGTTTTTAAGTGCAGTTTTAGAAGTTACATAACAAATATAAGCTACAAGATGGCGGCACCCAGTGTGAAGATGCAGAGCTTCACTAACTAATACTTGTAAGGGGTTAAAATGAGAGAATGACTTTGAAGACAGCGGCAGGTAGAACAAGAGAAAAAACAATAACATGTTGACTAGTAACTATTCTGTTGTAGTTGTACTCAGAAGTTTAATATCTCTTTAAAACGACATGAAACCCAACATTTTTCTTTCATGATTCAGAAAGATACAATTTTAAACAATTTTCCAATGTACCTCTTTTATCTAATTAGCTATATTTTCTTGGTTTCATTTTTTGAAGGAACAGCAATGCACTATTGGGAGCTAGCTGAACACATAAAAGAGGCATATATGTATAACCACCAATCAGAAACAAACTCCCAATAGTACATTGCTGTTCTTGAACATACATAGATATGCATTTTCAACAAAGGACAAGAGGAAAACAAAGCACAATAGATAATCATAGTGAACTGGAAAGTTGTTTAAAATTGCATGCTCTATCTGACTCATGAAATAAATAGTTTGGGTTTACCTTTAACTCTTTGTTGGCAAGCTTTAACACAAAAATGTTTTACACCATCATTTGTTTAATAATAAAATGCTGTACGGAATTGAAATGTGTTTTTTATTCCTTTTTGCTGTTTACCATTTTTAACAGCAGCCATAGCTGTTGGAGTGCCAACTCATTGACTTTTATTAAATGTCTTTTTTTATTAAAGGAACATGAAACCTTAATTGTATATTTCATGATTCAAGCAGTGTGCACAATTTAACAAAATGTTCAATATTATTTCTATAATACAATTTGTTGAAGAGCATACCTAAGTAGGGTCAGGAGCGTGCACATGTCTTAGCTCCATATGGCAGCAGTTTTGCAGAAATGCTTTTAACCTTATACATTTTGTAAGACTGCTACCATCCTTTGCACAAAAGTGTATAACAAATGCCACCCTCTAGTGCAGGGGCGAGCAACCTTGGCCCACCAGAGATTTTGGAACTACATTTCCCATGACGCTCAGCCAGCTTAAAGTGTCTGAGCATCATGGGAAATGTATTTCAAAAACCTCTGGAGGGCCAAGGTTGATCACACCTGCTCTAGTGCTATAAAATGTATAACAGAAGTAATTTGGATTTTGTTTTCATTTTACACTCTTTAAACAAAACAGGTGCATTTTTGCTCTTGGTATTTTTTTTTTAATTAATGCCCCTGGTTACTTACAGACAAAATTGTACATGTGAATGGGAACCCATTATTCTGTACCACAAACTGGGGGCTAGTTATGACCCAGTAGGCTTAAACAATATTTGACTTCCATTCTGTAGAGCAAACAATTATTATCTGTAGTACAGATGTCAAATAGTGTGTCACACTGATCTGCTAGTGTGTCTTAAAGGGAAATTGTTTGTTTAATCTAAATAAGGACATTTTAAAATGTATTAAAAACAAACAAAAAAATTCCTGTACTGTCCCCCCTAGCATTTTCTTGTCATACTTGCATAAGTTTCAATTTAAACAGCTTTCACATAACATTTAATATTTCAAAAATATTTTCAGCACGTAAATGCTACTCTTTCATATGCATGACAGAAAATGTTTGTGTACCATGTCCCTTTAACAGATCTGTTGCATACACTTCTAAATGTGGGAGAACTGATTTCTCTATGAAAAGCAATAAATATAGGGAAGATCATACCAGTTTGTTTGCATTTGTATTCTGTATAGTGGCAGATGCTGAGCTCTATATTACAATTGGTACGGTTATAGGTCTATAAACATATAAGTTATGTACATGTGTATTAGCATTCGGTGTGTACACACTAGCTCAAGGATAATTATATTATAGGCCGGGATCTCTTGAAATTATGACTACAATTGAAAAAGCTCTTTGTGATATGTGTAGTGCCTTACAAAAGAAGCTTCTTGCCTTGTTTTGCTGATAGGGATTTTTTGCTATAGCAACCACCTCAGCAAATAATGGGCTTTTTAATGGTACGGCATATTGCTGACCTCTAAAGTAATAACCTAATTAATTTTATGTCAGTTAAAGTTACTCTTCCTTTCAATTTCCCCATTCCTATTTGTCAGAATTAACACATGATTACAAGAAGCTCAGTGATTTTTAGCTCCAGTTTCTAAGCCATTCAAGTCTATTAGAAGAGAATCCATTTGAATTAGTGAACATACACAAATTATATACACTTAGGGGCCAATTTATGAAAGTGCGAGCGGACATGATACAAGGTAGCATATCAAGTCCGCCGCACATCGATAAATGCCGACAGCATACGCTGTCTGCATTTATCATTGCACCAGCAGTTCTTGTGAACTACTTGTGCAATGCCGCCCCTGCAGATTCGTGGCCAATCAGCCGCTAGCAGGGGGTGTCAATCAGCCCGATCGTATAAGATTGGGCGGATTGATGTCCGCAGTCTCAGAGCAGGCGGACAAGTTATGGAGCTTTAGACCGCTGCTTTATAACTGCTGTTTCCGGCGAGCCTGAAGGCTCACGCAAAAACAGGTGCATCAAGCTTCATTCGGAGTTTAATAATTCAGCCCCTAGTAGTTAATGTGTTTGAGGGCAATTTTTTTTAAGGGTCAGTTTACTTTCATATTTTCTCCTAATTTGTTCCCCATATAAGGGAATATACGGGTCTCCCTTCCTAAAACAAACAGCACTTTGTCACACAAAAACTTGTCTGCATAATAAAGAAATGCTAAAGTGTAGCAGAGGGGAAGAAACTATCTTATAAAACTATGCATTACTAATGATTATTTATGTTCCACTTTAAAAATATAATCTACTTAGACTCCTTAAAACGTTTTGCATATTACAAAATATCAATTCTAATTTAAGCATACAAATATTTACTTAAACATGTAACGTGTCTCAAGTTTATTATTTCAACAGAAAAAATACATAAACCACACAAAGGGCCAGATTACAAATGGAGTGCTAATTAACGCTCCTTGCTCAATCGCTAACTCCGCTAGAACTAAGCTTTTTGCGATCGTCGAGTTGCACTCGTATTATGAGTTGAAAGTAAACTGTTTTCACTTGTGCGCTAACCCAATGAATGCAAAAGGCTAAAGTTAGAATATCGAGACTGCATGTTCACAAATTCCCCCATAGATGGAGAAAAAAAGTGGGGGGAAAAAACACTCTTGTGCAACCCCAATCACATATTGTCATGTGCGCTAACCCGACATGAAAATATGAATATTTCACATTTTAATGTTCTTCACATAGAAGAATATGTTCTATTTATTCATTTATACACATTTCTACATATATCTATTTTTTTTGGTACAATACATATCTATACCTATATAAACATGATATTATATGGGTATATACAAATATATATAGAAATATCTATTTAAAAATACTTAGAATATATTTCGCTTTGTGCAGAATATTGGGATGTGAAATATTTACAGTAAATACACAGTATAAAACTATGAATATTGCATAAATATGCTTTTACATATTTTTTTATCTACCTAACTGCAAAGGGCTCCAATGCACTTCTAGATATGTCTATATTTGTGTACATATGTATTTATGTCTTTATATGTGTATATATGTCTGTAAATACATAAATACACATATAAATAAATATATATATATATATATATATATATATGTATATATATATATATATATATATACACACATATATCCACCTTTAGACAAGCATATGTATGTACCTCAATGTTAAAGCCCGTTGCTTTGTCTCCTCCAATTTGCTGTGGTCCATATATCGTGCCACTCTTCTCAAGCACTGATATTTTGATTCCTTGGCGCCCGAGTGTGTGTCTTTGGTAATAGAGACCTACCAGCTGGGACGGAGTCAACCACCTGATTGTGACGTCACATACTGCATCTACGCTACCCTGTCAGCAAACCAACACAGCTGAGCCGGCTGACTGTTTCCACCGGATAGCTGCTTGCGTAGGTCAGTCTCGCAGGGGGGACTGGTATGTCCCAGTTTGCATCACGTGCACTACGTGTAGTGCCCTTGCAAATGTGAGTTGTCCTTTGTCTGTCTCAAGGTGTCACTTTCTGTTTGGACATACTCACCCTATGACCCTGTCTCTTTTCTTGTCGTTCTAGTTCACCTGAGATTCAGGAGCCCTATATTGGAGTGCATCCTTCACTGGGTGCATCCTTCACTGTTGGACTTTATACTACATTGTGCTGTATATTTAATGCTGTATATTTTATATAGTATATTTTGTTGTTTATTGTGCATATAGTGAGCACCCCTATTATCTTACTTATATAGGGCATATGCCTTTTTTTTTTTTACACATTTAATCTAGCCCTAGGCCCAGAGATCACTTTCTGTTATTCTTTTTCTCCTTTTCTTCTTTAAATCAGTAGGAACTAGACTTATCTTTAAACTTCATTTATATACTACATGTGTATTATTTGGTAATAAGGGCCAAGGATCTTGTCCATTTTTAAGATTGGCCAGTAGAATTAACTCCACAATTCCAATATTACTAATGTACTGCATAACAAAAGGAATACATATTTTTGCTTTAGCTTTATTTTCCTTTCCTTGACCATATATTTTTGGTTCCAAAAGTTTTTCTCTATCATATTTAAAGGACCAATAAAAACAGTAGAATTGCATACATAACATGTGCATAATAAAAAGACAATGTAATGACACTTAATCTGAATTTGAAATAAGCAGTAGATTTGTTTTCTGCCAAATTTATTTTTCCTCCCATTTTCCGCCCCCCTGTATTATGTGACAGACATTAGCCAATCACAGACTAGTATATGTATACCCCCCTCAAATGAAAAATAATTGTGGGGTAAAATATACTCAATATTATTCAAGATAAATTCTCTCTGTTTTTCTCTTAGTTCTAAATCTCTATCAATTAAATTAATAGCTTCTAAACCATCTTTATGTTCAATACTTGTACATAACAAGGAAACATCACAAGTTGCAATTAGAAAATCTCTTTCTCCCAAGTAATTGAATTCAAAATAATTAACAAGTCTATAAATTCTTTCAAATAGGCAGGACACTAAAATATTTTTGTAGAAACGTATCGATATACTCAGATAAATTTGATGACACTAAATAAATCCTCAAAATAATTGGCTCAAGGGATTTATGATTTTTGGGCAAACAATAGAAAAGAGGAAATCTTGGATATGTTGACAAGTTCAACACATCCAATTTTATGTGATTTGTGTATTTTTACTGTTGATTTAATACATGAGACGTGTGACATTTTTAAGTACATTTTTATTTGAATGCCTGAGATGGAATCTATATGGTGTAATATACAAGACTTTTTAGGAGTCTAAATAGATTATATTTTTGATGTGAAACATCCATAATCATTGTAAGATTATTTATTTTCCTAGTAATTCAGAGTGTTGTAAGATTGCTTATTTAATAAAAATATGAACACTGCAGTAATCTCTATAGAAAAGCCATTTTCCCCACACAAGACACAACTAAGATTTTAATCCACTCTCTCATCATTTCCGCATTGGCTATTGCAACTCCATCCTCTCTGGTCTCTCTATCTCCGCCTATCTCCTTTACAAACCATAATGAATGCCTCTGACAGGCAGATCTTCCTTACATGTCGTTCCTCATCTGCTGCACCTCTCTGCCAATCCCTTCACTGACTTCCTCTAGCCTCCAACTAAAAGCATTTCTCTGACTCTGATATTTAAGGCCCTCAATAACACTGCTCTCCCCTGTATATCAGACCTTGTCTCCAGATTCTCTTCCTCCCGTCCCCTTCACTCTGCTCACCCTCCTTCTCTCCTACTCTCTTGTTATCTCCTTACATTCCCAGCTACATGACTTCTCCAGAATGGCCTCTATTTTTTGGAACTCCCTGCCTCGCTCCACAAGATTCTCCCCTAGTTTTCATAGTTTCAAGTGCTCCATAAAGACTCTACTGAACAAGGATGCATACAATACAGTATATGTTAACTTTTTTTTTATTTTTTACCTAAATACCTCTCCTCTTTATGTCAAGCCTACAAGCCCAGCTGTTTTGGTGATCACCTTCATGAGAGCTGGTTTACAACAGTGCAACTCCCTCTACCCATCTGTCTCCTATAAATGCTATCTTTGTATTAGGCATGGGAATTCAACAGCTTTGTTAGCTGCCGAATGCGGAAATAGGTGGCCGTTTGAGAACTATTTTCTGTGATGGATTTCTTTTTGTGAAAGATCACCACACTAAGATCTGGATTTGCAAAGATCTTAGTGTAGTGATCTTTCACAAGAATTAACCCGGCACCAAAAAATAGCAGAAGTCCACGAGTGGCACCTACTTCTGCATTCAGCAGCTAATGAAGCCAAATGCCCATGCCTACTGTGCATACTATACCTATGTGTTTATAGTGCTGCAAAATCTGTTACAGCTTTACAAATAACTGATGATAATAACAAAGAACACCATGCAAACTAAGCAAATGTGAACATAGAAGTCAATTGGAAACTTCTTTAAAATGGTGTCTTAATCATGACAGAAAAAATTGTGTTTCATGTCCCTTTAGCTAAGCAGTCTTGATACCTGGAATCTAACAGCAATTCTAAACAAGATTCCTCTATGGATCATAGAAGGTGACCTAACATGGAACTGTAATATTGCAGACACTTGCTCACAGCTACACTGATTTTGCAGAAATGTGCGTTGTGCACATGCATTTGTAGTTTAGAAACAATTAGAAGACCAGTAATTCTAGAGAAACTCAATATGAATATGTGTAACTACAAGATGTTAGCTATGAGTGCATATAAATGCTTTAGTCATCATTACTATGCAGTAGATGTATTCTTTATATGTCACTTCTGCCATCCTAAAATATCATCAGGCATTATTAATCCAGATTGCAGCCAAACTCCCCAGCTGCAGGCTTGGCAAAGAGCCAGGGAAATCTGCCAGCGCTTGATAGAGTATCCAATTTTGCACTGATATGCATCAAATACATCCTATAGCCATACAGAGTGTCAGAATTTCTTAGTGGCAGATCATAGAGCTGTTACCATTTCTATTTCTTCAGAAAAAATAATTAATTATGTAAATTTGAGATGTATTTTACTGATTGTGCAGTGGGGCAAACTATCTATATTCTTTGATTAAAATAACCCACTGGAATCATCATCACTTTAAAGATCAACAAAGAAACACACACACAGACATATATATATATATACAGGGAGTGCAGAATTATTAGGCAAGTTGTATTTTTGAGGATTAATTTTATTATTGAACAACAACCATGTTCTCAATGAACCCAAAAAACTCATTAATATCAAAGCTGAATAGTTTTGGAAGTAGTTTTTAGTTTGTTTTTAGTTATAGCTATTTTAGGGGGATATCTGTGTGTGCAGGTGACTATTACTGTGCATAATTATTAGGCAACTTAACAAAAAACAAATATATACCCATTTCAATTATTTATTTTTACCAGTGAAACCAATATAACATCTCAACATTCAAAAATATACATTTCTGACATTCAAAAACAAAACAAAAACAAATCAGTGACCAATATAGCCACCTTTCTTTGCAAGGACACTCAAAAGCCTGCCATCCATGGATTCTGTCAGTGTTTTGATCTGTTCACCATCAACATTGCGTGCAGCAGCAACCACAGCCTCCCAGACACTGTTCAGAGAGGTGTACTGCTTTCCCTCCTTGTAAATCTCACATTTGATGATGGACCACAGGTGAACAAGGAGGCCATGTCATTAGATTTTCTTCTTCTATACCCTTTCTTGCCAGCCACGCTGTGGAGTACTTGGACGCGTGTGATGGAGCATTGTCCTGCATGAAAATCATGTTTTTCTTGAAGGATGCAGACTTCTTCCTGTACCACTGCTTGAAGAAGGTGTCTTCCAGAAACTGGCAGTAGGACTGGGAGTTGAGCTTGACTCCATCCTCAACCCGAAAAGGCCCCACAAGCTCATCTTTGATTATACCAGCCCAAACCAGTACTCCACCTCCACCTTGCTGGCGTCTGAGTCGGACTGGAGCTCTCTGCCCTTTACCAATCCAGCCACGGGCCCATCAAGACTCACTCTCATTTCATCAGTCCATAAAACCTTAGAAAAATCAGTCTTGAGATATTTCTTGGCCCAGTCTTGACGTTTCAGCTTGTGTGTCTTGTTCAGTGGTGGTCGTCTTTCAGCCTTTCTTACCTTGGCCATGTCTCTGAGTATTGCACACCTTGTGCTTTTGGGCACTCCAGTGATGTTGCAGCTCTGAAATATGGCCGAACTGGTGGCAAGTGGCATCTTGGCAGCTGCACGCTTGACTTTTCTCAGTTCATGGGCAGTTATTTTGCGCCTTGGTTTTTCCACACGCTTCTTGCGACCCTGTTGACTATTTTGAATGAAACGCTTGATTGTACGATGATCACGCTTCAGAAGCTTTGCAATTTTAAGAGTGCTGCATCCCTCTGCAAGATATCTCACTATTTTTGACTTTTCTGAGCCTGTCAAGTCCTTCTTTTGACCCATTTTGCCAAAGGAAAGGAAGTTGCCTAATAATTATGCACACCTGATATAGGATGTTGATGTCATTAGACCACACCCCTTCTCATTACAGAGATGCACATCACCTAATATGCTTAATTGGTAGTACGCTTTCGAGCCTATACAGCTTGGAGTAAGACAACATGCATAAAGAGGATGATGTGGTCAAAATACTCATTTGCCTAATAATTCTGCACTCCCTGTATGTGTGTGTGTATGTGTGCACCAGTATACATAAAATCATAACAAGCTTTTAGGATGAAAATAAATAATTAAGACCTGTATTGGAAATGGCAAACATAGGACCTTTATCAAAAGGACACCTGCTTAAAGGGACAGTACACTGTAAAATTGTTTTTTATATGAATGTATTTTCAATGATTGTTATACCAGCTGCAGAGTATAACATTTATTAGAAATTGCATTTTTCGGTTTATTTGTGTATATGAAGTAGCTGGTTTTGTGCTTTCAAGCCACAACCTATTACAATGGGTTGAGCTTCAGGTAATATCAGATCTCATTATGTTACCACTTTTATGTACACAGACCTGCTTCCTTATCTTATATTTGTCTAGAAAACCAAAACTCAATACTTAGAGAGAACAATGGAAAATTATAATTTTATTACTTAACTATCATGCCTCCCACTGAGAGTGTAATCTATTCTGCTGGCTGTGTTTACTTAGGCTATTCAATAGAATATACTCCAGTATAGAAACTTTCAGTATAGGTTGGGATACCACAGGCTAAATCAGCTAATTCAAATGCCAAAATAGGGGTAAAGGAGCTACTTTTAAACAATTTAAAACACTCCTGCAAGTAAAATGAATAATTGGGAACAATTTAAAGGGGAGAACATTTTTGGGTGAACTGTCCCTTTAAGGCCTACCAAAATAAATAAACTTAACTGTATGAGAAAAAACAACAAAGAGCAAAAAATGCCCACTAGTTTGTAGTTTCCCCTGGGCTCTTAGTGCAATTCTGGGCAAAGAATATTAAATGTTTAAAATAAAAAAAAATGTGATCAAAGCCGCGTCTCTGTAGTCCACATCTTTCGTGATATGACCCAAGCACATGTTGTCTATCAAAAACAATTTCTGGTAACCTCTGTTGAAATTTAAATAGTTGGTTGCTTTTATGTAAAGAAGAGGTTTTCTGGTTTGCAAGTGCAATGTTTATTTTTTTTATTTTTTTTTTTAAATCAGGGAACGCAGCAATATATTAGTCCGGAAATGTTATGTCTGGTACTATTGGGTCCAGGGCAGTTTTGTTCTGCTTCTTTCTATAATCAGTGCAGACAACTTTTTTTGAGGTGGGATTAGCACTGTCCTTCCTCTAAGTAGTTAAAAAATCGTGCTTTCCCCTGTATTCCTTGTCTGTCTATAGGTTCTTGCGTTCCTGGGTGTGCTATTCCCAATTTTGTCTGTTTGTTTTCTTGATTATCAAATGTAATGCAGCAAACAGAGAGTTCTCCTTTAAATCTTCAATTTATTATTGCATAACAGGAACAGACAAAACCACAACGTTTTGGGGCCAGTGCCCCTTAATCATGTGATGTGATATATCACATGATTAAGGGGCACTGGCCCCGAAACGTTGTGGTGTCGTCTGTTCCTGTTATGCAATAATACAATAATAAAATTGAAGATTTAAAGGAGAACTCTCTGTTTGCTGCATTACATTTGATATTTACAAGCTGGGCAGTAGCTTGTGATTGTTCTCCCTTTGGGTTCTAGTGCTGGACACAATCTTATGCATCTTGTTTCCTTGACTATACTATTGATTGCTGCCTGCCCTGACCTCTGGACTGTGCCTGATGACTCTTGTGCTTAATTATTTGGTACTGTATTTGCCCGTCTGGCTTTGGAGTTCTACCTGACCCCTACGCCTCTTTGCCTGAAAATTCTGCCTAGTTTTTGCCTGTATTGTTGTTGATCCAGGCTCTGTGAATTATCTAAAGTATCCTTTAAGCTACTCCTACCCGCCTTCCTGCTGATTGTCAAGTCCTGGATTACACTCAGTGTGTTGGGACAGTGTTACCTTCTGGCACTTATCAGCCTCTGGGTCTTTTCCTGGACTGACATTTACTACTGGCATGACACAAAACTTTACCCTTTTTACATATTCAGTGCCTACCCTGAATAAAAAGAGAGGCAAAGGAGAGACAAGGGAAATTATGGAAATAAAGGTAGGCATAATTAGTAAACATTATTGTATCACCATGCATTCCTGATATTTAGCTTTGTGGCAGAAGTGTAATTTTTTAATGCAAAATCTGATGGACACCAACAATTAAAGCTTATATTTGCCTTAAATATTTCTTAGACCTGAGGCCAGGTGCACATGGAACTATAATTGATTTGTATTAAAATTAAAATATGGGGAAAAAAGGGTTGAGAAGTCATCATACCATAGAACTAACTCTCCCAATTTGTAGCCAATCTCAATCCTGTTGTTCTAGGCACAGACCTACTTTGCTTTGTGGTCACTTTTGTTATCAGCCCAAAAGATTATCTAGAACCACCCTAGGCTTCATGTATGCTTTCTTTAACACAGTTATCCTCCACTTATTTGTTTACCCATGCCCTAATTGCACCCAAAAAGCCAATATCACTTGTGACTTACCTCTGGACCCTCACAGTAATTAAACATATTGGGGCCGATTTATCATCAGTCTGTCCAACATGATCTACTCAGCGGATCATGTCCGACAGACATCTTGTGAACTGCTTGTGCAATGCCGCCCCCTGCAAATTTGCGGCCAATCGGCCGCTAGCAGGGGTAGTCAATCAGCCCAATTGTATAGGATCGGGCGGATTTATGTCTGCAGCCTCAGAGCAGGCGGACCAGTTATGGAGCAGCGGTCTTAAGACTGCTGCTTCATAACTGCTGTTTCCCCATTATATTTGAGTCCACATTGCAGTTAGCCCCTAAAGCATCATATCTCCTGCAGCAATTAATTCATACCACACTGACCCCCTCACTGCAACCAATCTCTGAACCTCAATAAACTGTATTCTTACCTATACATTCACCCCATGAAAAATATAGCCCCCACCACCCATAAGTGGCTCTCCACCCTAAGAACTCAGCCAATTATAACTCTACAAGTAACCCAATGTGTCTTCTATTCTAAGAACCTTTACCTATAATAACCCCCAACCCTAAGGACTTCCTAAACACTGTTATCCCACTTATAAAGACATAAAATAACCAATGCCTACTGTGATTCCACCTTACTGCAATGACCCACCACTTACCATAACATGCTAACATAACCACTACCAGATCATAAAGATTATTGCCTCGTCTCCCCCCAAATTACAAATTTATTCAATATAAGCCTCATTATTGAAAATCCAAGAAGAGTAAACTGATCTAGCTAAAGAAACGGATGTGGCCCTCTTACCTTTACATGGACCAAGGGACAAATAAATTAAAGAAAATAAATACACAAAAAGAAAATGATTATCTGTTAAAACAAAAACAATAATAAATCAAACAAACAGCTAGAATATCCGCATATTGCACAGACTGCATATTGTAAACAATGTCGATGATTACGGTTTGCAGTTCAGAAGGTTGGACTTCACCCACAATGTGACGTCACACGCTCAAATCCGATGATCATTTCACCAAATAGCCAATTGACTATTTGGTGTAACAAGCAATTTTCTGTAGTATGAAACAGAAGCAGGCTAAATATGACTCTTAAGAGTTAGCAGATAAGTAATTATATGAACCAACTTGTAAAATTCTTGAAATTCAAAAAGAATGCCAGCTAAAACTTTGGTTTTTATAGCAGGAAAAAAACAACTTTCCAAATCATTTGAGAAATTTTAATTTTAAAAGGTTTTATGATCTGAAATAAGGTGTTAAATACAGCATCAAAGAAAGCTAAAAAAATAGGCATTCAATCTCCAATCCATCAAGATGAAAGACTTAAGTTCTTGATGATTGGAGAAAGCTTTACATCTGAATAAGATTCGCAAACCAAATTCTGCAGGACCTGACTGGAGCAGTCAGACTAATGACGAATGCTTTATTTAAAATTGAACTATGACTCTTGGAAACAGAAATCAGGTCTTTTTCTGGGAGACCCTATTGTTCCGCAATCTAGTAGAAAACTACTTGAAGGAGAAAATATTCCTATGGAAGGGATTACCTACTAATTAAATCTGCTTCCCAGATTTCCTTCCTTGGATATAATATATATAAAAAAAAATCTGTGCCCAATCAAAAAACCATGTGGCTTGTTTCATTGCTAAGGAACTGCAAGTTCCCCCTTAGTAGTGGAAAAGAGCAATTGTCTGAAAGAAAACTTAGATACATTTCTCCTTTCAGAAGAGGATAGTTTTGAAGGGACCTAAAGATTGCACTGAGTCCAAGATAATTATTGGTAAACTCACCCCCCGAGGAAGCCATACTCCCTTTGCTCTCCTTGACTCCCAGACTAAAACCTAATGCAAGAAAATAGATTCTGCAGACATTATCTTTCAATGTGGGCAAATAAATATTGTCCCCAGAAAAATAGTGAAAAACTATACACCAGAACAAAGATTGCCTCACTGAAGAATTCCATAGGGTTCTATGAGATAAATGAGTGAAATATTTGCACCATTATGAAGCATGCAAAGTTCAAGAGGTCTCATATGGAACCATGCAAAAGGAAGAACAACTGATGCTACAATCATCAGACCTTCCATACATTGAGCTACAGATGGGTTGGAAATTTAGTGTAGTCCTGAGCAAATTGACTGTAAGTTTGATCCCTGATCTGTTCTAGAAAGCTGCATAGTCATTGAGTCTATAATGACTACTAGAAAAGATAATTATTGGTAAACTCACCCCCTGAGGAAGCCATACTCCCTTTGCTCTCCTTGACTCCCAGACTAAAACCTAATGCAAGAAAATAGATTCTGCAGACATTATCTTTCAATGTGGGCAAATAAATATTGTCCCCAGAAAAACAGTGAAAAACTATACACCAGAACAAAGATTGCCTCACTGAAGAATTCCATAGGGTTCTATGAGATAAATGAGTGAAATATTTGCACCATTATGAAGCATGCAAAGTTCAAGAGGTCTCATATGGAACCATGCAAAATGAAGAACAACTGATGCTACAATCATCAAACCTTCCATAAATTGAGCTACAGATGGGTTGGAAATTTAGTGTAGTCCTGAGCAAATTGACTGTAAGTTTGATCCCTGATCTGTTCTAGAAAGCTGCATAGTCATTGAGTCTATAATGACTACTAGAAAAGACTCTTTATTAACGCAAAAAGGCTTTTTATTAATGCAAAAGATAACTCTTTAAAATTAATTCTCCAACCCTGTCTGTGAAGAATAAAAAATGGACTATTAGTATAAAATACAGCTAAAGTAAAAAATAGAGACTAAACCAATATGTCATCCAGGTATAGAGCCACTGAACTACATGAATTCATATTACAGACCAGAGAGTTCCTAAAACCAGCATAAAAAGTCTGGGAGCTGTAGATAGACCAAATGAAAGAACAAAAAAACTGGAAAAGATCTAGGAATAGGAAGGTAGGCATCCTTCCAATTAAACATGGACATAAATTTACCCAGTTGAATAAGGGGCAAAATTGTCCAGATTTTTACTATTTTTTAAAAAAAATTGTTTAATGTCATTAAAGGGACACTGAACCCAATTTTTTTGTTTGTGATTCAGATAGAGAAGGCAATTTTAAGAAACTTTCCAGAATAGGTCAGAGAATGCTCACTTTCTTAGAAATAATGAAAAAGAATGGAAAAAATCCTTAGCTTGTTCCAATACAGCCATAACATTTGGAAATTCTTTTAGAACTTGAAACAGAAGACAACTTCCTTGAGAAGGCCTTGATTTGAAACCTATTTTGTTTTGCTATCCTGGGAAATCATGTTTAGAAACCAAAGATCTTGGACAGACTGCAATTAGACCTTCTAATAAAAGGTGTAAACTGCCCCCTACCAGATAAGAATATTGATTAAGGCTGTGCCTTCATGCTGATTTGGAAGAGGAAGAAGGCTCAAAATAATGCATGGCCTTGTTCTAGCTGGAATACAACTTCCAGGAAGATGTGGACAATTCAGGTCATTGTAAGAAGGAACATTTTTGGTTTATAGATTGGCAATAGGAACAAAAAAGGACAAATGATAATGTTAAGACCAGGTCCAAATAAATTCTTCCTTGAAAAGGAGAGATAAAAGTCTATTTTGGACACCCTGTTTGCTTACAATCACTTAAACCATAAAGCACTTCTGGTCAGCACTGCTAAAGTCATTAACTTAGCATAAAATACCATGTCAACAATGGTACCACAAATGCATTAGAAGTTTCAAACAATTTTGAAAATCTTCATCCACTGAGTCTGCTGAGATTTCATCAGTGAAATTTTCACACCAAAGAGCAGACAAAACTGCTACAGAAGAAATACTTACTAAAAGAGGCCTTTCAATTTCATGGCCAAGTGGTTTCTGAATAATGTACTACCCTCTAAGAAAACATTTCCCAAAGCTCTACATGAGAAGGAAACCTCTTATTCAATTTAGAGGACAGATTAAAAGAGAATACCAGGTTTGAGCCACTCTGAAAATTATTTTAGAGAATAGGAAAAAAACTCTTGAGACTTACCATAAGGCTTTTCTCAGATTTTTAGGGTCTTTAATGTCTAAAATACATAAAACCTCTTTAAAAACAAGAACTACGATGATCAATATAAACATGAAAGATGTAGGCTTGGTGTCCTGATCAGAAAAAGACCCCTGATCATTTAAAAAAACGATCTGTGGTGTAAAAGTCTGAAAAATATAATAAAATCCTCAGGTGTTCTGATCACTAAGATGCAGAATAACCTGAAAAAGTTACATTAGGATGATATTCAGACAAAGAAAAATTGTGCATTCTTGAAGAAGGTCTAGCCACCACAACTACTGAATGTTAAGTGGACAAACCTTTAAATCCTGGACTAGAATCTGAAACACTCCCCATTGAGGAAAACAGAAGAAGGACAGCTACCTTTATAGTAAACTAAGCATTTGATTGGCTAGAATGCCTAATGTGAAACATTATCATGAGTTGAACTGGGTAACCAACCTGCAAAATAAAATGTATAATTAACATCAGTGGATCTACACTCCAATGGATAACGTAAGGTAGTGGGGGCAGACTCTATATAGTATGCTCCAAAAAATACACAGACATAAAGAATAAATAAATAAATACAAGACCCTCAAAGCAACTTTACTGTGTAAATTAGAACATAACAGTAAAAAAATAATGTTGCAATATGAAACAAGGATTTTACAATGAAAATCTGAGTATACAGGAGAATAGAATAAACTATTTTGTGATAGTATAAAGGAGATTATGTATATCCTGAATGAAACAAACCTTATCACTTCTACATGAAGCTAGCAAGGAAAGCAGGTGGCAGAGAATTCAGGTGTATAAAAAACACTGTTGCCTCAGTGCGCTGCATATTTAAAAAAGTGGTGGGACTAGAGCAGGAAACTGAAGCTCTGTTAAAACGCCTAACAGAAAAACTGATAACAATGAACACACAAACAATAGCAGATATTGAATAAAGAAAAGGCATGCACAAAAAGTATTTTAAAAAATGCCATAAAAAAGCTCAGAGCACTACTTTAATGTGTACAGAAATTTAGCTTTTATTGAGTCCCATAATAGGAAATTTAAAACATGGACAAATTAATTGCATCATCAACTAACAAGCTGACACGTTTCGGCTGTATGCCACAATCATAGCTTTGATTACGACATATAGCAGACACGCGTCAGCTTGTTAGTATTTGTTTTGAGTTGGATTTGCCATTGAGTATCATCTGCTGCTGAGCTCCGTGTAACACTATTGGACAATGAATCAACCCACGGATCATTTTAGATGTTTGGATTACAGTTTCAATTGTAGTGGTTTACAGCAGGGGATGCGTTGAAGATAGGCAGATGGCCGTTGGTGTTTTGTTCACCTCCACTATCCATGGAAGTCAGCTGCTGAAGCTTGAGGTTAAGTAGAATAAATCCTTTTCACCTAAGGGTGTTCGTGCTGTGTAAGAGCTGCTTTCATGAACTGAAGTAATTAAGCTGTGGTTGCAAGTTTATCGGTGGACAGAGTACCATAGTGTATCTCTGCATACGGTCCTTTGAATCTGGCTTTTTTTGTGGTGAAAAGTGAACTTTCTTGTTGTTTTACATTGTAAGAAATGGTTGCACTTACCTGAGTTGCAACCACTTTACAATGCATCCTGGCGAGAGCACATCCATTGCTAGGTACGTCACAGCAGAGGATCTATGTAAGGAGTATATTGAAAAAGCAACAGGCTAAGGCACTGGTTCCCACAACACCATTGGCAGGCTCCTCAGTAGGAGTAATTGCATCACTCCAATCTCCCCTCTGTCTCTCATTAGCAGCTCTCTGAGGGGAAATATGGGCCCTCAAATCCATCTGAGGACCCCGCTCAATGAAGAATCTGGAGCACCTCAATTTTTTACTTATCTCCTGTAGAGACAAAGAAAAGATTGGAATACCAGAGAGGTAGGAGGATTATGTGCTTGTTTAGCTTTGTGAATCTTTGCCTCTTCCTAGTGGTCAGTATTTGAATCCCAGGAGTAATGGTGCCACCTTATGACATATATGGAAACTCACGCCTAGATTTAGAGTTCTGCGGCCAAAGGGGTGCGTTAGCTACGCCGGCTTTTTTCTGGCCGCACCTTTTAAATACCGCTGGTATTTAGAGTTCACAGAATGGCTGCGTTAGGCTCCAAAAAAGGAGCGTATAGCATATTTACCGCAACTTCAACTCTCGATACCAGCGGTGCTTACGGACGCGGCCAGCTTCAAAAACGTGCTCGTGCATGATTCCCCCATAGAAAACAATGGGGCTGTTTGAGCTGAAAAAAAACCTAACACCTGCAAAAAAGCCGCGTTCAGCTCCTAACGCAGCCCCATTGTTTGCTATGGGGAAACACTTCCTACGTCTGCACCTAACACTCTAACATGTACCCCGAGTCTAAACACCCCTAACCTTACACTTATTAACCCCTATTCTGCCGCCCCCGCAATCGCTGACCCCTGCATATTTTTTTTAACCCCTTATCTGCCGCTCCGTAAACCGCCGCTACTTACATTATCCCTATGTACCCCTAATCTGCTGCCCCTAACACCGCCGACCACTATATTATATTTATTAACCCCTAATCTGCCCCCCACAATGTCGCCTCCACCTGCCTACACTTATTAACCCCTAATCTGCCGAGCGGACCGCACCGCTATTATAATAAAATTATTAACCCCTAATCCGCCTCACTCCCGCCTCAATAACCCTATAATAAATAGTATTAACCCCTAATCTGCCCTCCCTAACATCGCCGACACCTAACTTCAAACATTAACCCCTAATCTGCCGACTGGAGCTCACCGCTATTCTAATAAATGTATTAACCCCTAAAGCTAAGTCTAACCCTAACACTAACACCCCCCAAAGTTAAATATAATTTAAATCTAACGAAATAAATTAACTCTTATTAAATAAATTATTCCTATTTAAAGCTAAATACTTACCTGTAAAATAAATCCTAATATAGCTACAATATAAATTATAATTATATTATAGCTATATTAGGATTTATATTTATTTTACAGGTAACTTTGTAATTATTTTAACCAGGTACAATAGCTATTAAATAGTTAAGAACTATTTAATAGCTAAAATAGTTAAAATAATTACAAATTTACCTGTAAAATAAATCCTAACCTAAGTTACAAATAAACCTAACACTACACTATCAATAAATAAATAAAATAAAATACCTACAATTACCTACAATTAAACCTAACACTACACTATCAATAAATTAATTAAATACAATACCTACAAATAACTACAATGAAATAAACTAACTAAAGTACAAAAAATAAAAAGAACTAAGTTATAAAAAATAAAAAAATATTTACAAACATTAGAAAAATATTACAACAATTTTAAACTAATTACACCTACTCTAAGCCCCCTAATAAAATAACAAAGCCCCCAAAATAAAAAAATGCCCTACCCTATTCTAAATTAAAAAAGTTCAAAGCTCTTTTACCTTACCAGCCCTGAACAGGGCCCTTTGCGGGGCATGCCCCAAGAAATTCAGCTCTTTTGCCTGTAAAAAAACACATACAATACCCCCCCCAACATTACAACCCACCACCCACATACCCCTAATCTAACCCAAACCCCCCTTAAATAAACCTAACACTAAGCCCCTGAAGATCTTCCTACCTTATCTTCACCTCACCGGGTATCACCGATCGGTCCTGGCTCCAAAATCTTCATCCAACCCAAGCGGGGGCTGGCGATTCATAATCCTGCGGCTGAAGAGGTCCAGAAGAGGCTCCAAAGTCTTCATCCTATCTGGGAAGAAGAGGCGATCCAGACCGGCAACCATCTTGATCCAAGCGGCATCTTCTATCTTCATCCGATGAGGAACGGCTCCATCGTGAAGACCTCCAGCGCGGACCAATCTTCTTCAGACGACGTCCAACTGAAGAATGACGGTTCCTTTAAGGGACGTCATCCAAGATGGCGTCCCTCGAATTCCGATTGGCTGATAGGATTCTATCAGCCAATCGGAATTAAGGTAGGAAAATTCCGATTGGCTGATGGAATCAGCCAATCAGAATCAAGTTCAATCCAATTGGCCGATCCGATCAGCCAATCAGATTGAGCTCTCATTCTATTGGCTGATCGGATAGATAGAATCCTATCAGCCAATCGGAATTCGAGGGACGCCATCTTGGATGACGTCCCTTAAAGGAACCGTCATTCTTCAGTTGGACGTCGTCGGAAGAAGATTGATCCGCGCTGGAGGTCTTCACGATGGAGCCGTTCCTCATTGGATGAAGATAGAAGATGCCGCTTGGATCAAGATGGTTGCCGGTCTGGATCGCCTCTTCTTCCCGGATAGGATGAAGACTTTGGAGCCTCTTCTGGACCTCTTCAGCCGCAGGATTATGGATCGCCAGCCCCCGCTTGGGTTGGATGAAGATTTTGGAGCCAGGACCGATCGGTGATACCCGGTGAGGTGAAGATAAGGTAGGAAGATCTTCAGGGGCTTAGTGTTAGGTTTATTTAACGGGGGTTTGGGTTAGATTAGGGGTATGTGGGTGGTGGGTTGTAATGTTGGGGGGGGGTATTGTATGTGTTTTTTTACAGGCAAAAGAGCTGAATTTCTTGGGGCATGCCCCGCAAAGGGCCCTGTTCAGGGCTGGTAAGGTAAAAGAGCTTTGAACTTTTTTAATTTAGAATAGGGTAGGGCATTTTTTTATTTTGGGGGGCTTTGTTATTTTATTAGGGGGCTTAGAGTAGGTGTAATTAGTTTAAAATTGTTGTAATATTTTTCTAATGTTTGTAAATATTTTTTTATTTTTTGTAACTTAGTTCTTTTTTATTTTTTGTACTTTAGTTAGTTTATTTAATTGTAGTTATTTGTAGGTATTGTATTTAATTCATTTATTGATAGTGTAGTGTTAGGTTTAATTGTAGGTAATTGTAGGTATTTTATTTAATTTATTTATTGATAGTGTAGTGTTAGGTTTAATTGTAACTTAGGTTAGGATTTATTTTACAGGTAAATTTGTAATTATTTTAACTATTTTAGCTATTAAATAGTTCTTAACTATTTAATAGCTATTGTACCTACTTAAAATAAATACAAAGTTACCTGTAAAATAAATATAAATCCTAAAATAGCTATAATATAATTATAATTTATATTGTAGCTATATTAGGGTTTATTTTACAGGTAAGTATTTAGCTTTAAATAGGAATAATTTATTTAATAAGAGTTAATTTATTTCGTTAGATTTAAATTATATTTAACTTAGGGGGGTGTTAGTGTTAGGGTTAGACTTAGCTTTAGGGGTTAATACATTTATTACAGTAGCGGCGAGATCAGGTTGGCAGATTAGGGGTTAATAATTGAAGTTAGGTGTCGGCGATGTTAGGGAGGGCAGATTAGGGGTTAATATTATTTATTATAGGGTTATTGAGGCGGGAGTGAGGCGGATTAGGGGTTAATAACTTTATTATAGTAGCGGTGCGGTCCACTCGGCAGATTAGGGGTTAATAAGTGTAGGCAGGTGGAGGCGACGTTGAGGGGGGCAGATTAGGGGTTAATAAATATAATATAGGGGTCGGCGGTGTTAGGGGCAGCAGATTAGGGGTACATAGCTATAATGTAGGTGGCGGTGGTGTATGGAGCGGCAGATTAGGGGTTAATAATAATATGCAGGGGTCAGCGATAGCGGGGGCGGCAGATTAGGGGTTAATAAATATAATATAGGGGTCGGCAGTGTACGGAGCGGAAGATTAGGGGTTAAAAAATGTATAAATATAGTGGCGGCGATGTGGGGGGACCTCGGTTTAGGGGTACATAGGTAGTTTATGGGTGTTAGTGTACTTTAGAGCACAGTAGTTAAGAGCTTTATAAACCGGCGTTAGCCCAGAAAGCTCTTAACTACTGACTTTTTTCTGCGGCTGGAGTTTTGTCGTTAGATTTCTAACGCTCACTTCAGCCACGACTCTAAATACCGGCATTAGAAAGATCCCATTGAAAAGATAGGATACGCAAATGACGTAAGGGGATCTGCGGTATGGAAAAGTCGCGGCTGGAAAGTGAGCGTTAGACCCTTTCCTGACTGACTCCAAATACCGGCGGTAGCCTAAAACCAGCGTTAGGAGCCTCTAACGCTGGTTTTGACGGCTACCGCCCGACTCTAAATCTAGGCCTTAGTGTTCTTCAGCATCTTCTGGCTAATCCTAGTTAAAAAAATACATAAAAAACCCAAAGGAGTCCTGATTGGCAAAGGTCTTGGTAATGGCTGACACAGAGTAAAAAATCTTCTTAATTTCTAATTTTTAAAATTACTTTGACTGGTTCATATGTCAAATAAGTTTTTAATTGGTTAAAATGTGGGAATTTTCCTTTGTTATGTAACAGACATGATTTAGAGTGAAAACTTGTTTTCAAATTAAAATCATTACACTTTACCGTCTGATGGTGTACACTTCTTTGGGATATACTCTAAATGAAAAAGGATGTTTTCTACAATACTCCAACTGGTGCGACTGAATAGCACATAACAAAGGAAGTTTCTTACTCCTTCCCACCGCTCTACATCTGTACCACAGATTGGGAAATACTTCCCCTCCATGTGCATCACATACCTCACATGCTTGAGGTAACACAAGGTGAGAAATCCATATATTGAACACCAAAATACTACGTCATAAGGAGTCTACATTTTCTCTTTTTCCCCCTCTGTTTGTGCACTTCACCTCCCTTTGTTTTTTCATTTCTAGATCACATCCATAGGTGGTAGTGGAACAACCAGGAGCAGCAGTCAAACTATTGTGAAGGAAAAACTTGAATATTGTGAATGCACAGCACAACAAAAGGAAAAATCCCCTGACTTTTATTATATATATATATATATATATATATATATATATATAATATATATATACATATACACACACACACACATACTGTGTATATATATATATAAAACACAGAAAACCTGGCAGCAAATACTC
The DNA here is from genome assembly GCF_027579735.1 of Bombina bombina. Classification (NCBI taxonomy): domain Eukaryota; kingdom Metazoa; phylum Chordata; class Amphibia; order Anura; family Bombinatoridae; genus Bombina; species Bombina bombina. The sequence continues at coordinate 599,673,544 of NC_069503.1, read as the reverse complement.
ATTTGGTGCCAAATGTAACTGACTTCCCCCAGTTTTGCTTTTAAACATTACTGAGTATATGCTGGCGAGTGCCAGGTTTTTTGTGTGTTGCGTTTATAATGTTTGTAATGCTTCCCTGCGTGCCTGTCACCCAGGCTGTTCAGGGGTTAACTGCCTGGGTTGCTGGGGACTGTGCAGCTGTATGTCAGTGTTCAGGGCTGTGGAGTTAACAGTGGCTTAGGATGTGTGCCCAGTCCAGTCTGTGAGGCCTACTTATCAAGCCGTCAACCTTCTTGCTGTTGACAGCACCAATACGCTTGCCTGACATCGCCTAACATCGCGGCTGCGGACCTGAATACGCTCTCCATATTTATATAAAAAGCTGTCAAAAAGCCGCGCACCAAGTACGGGGGGATGATCAGCGGACTATTGTCATCGATCTCGCTGCTATTTGGCTTTTTCCCAGCTTTATTTATATACTGTCATTAAACACCGCCACTATACTAAAATGTTTAACCCCTATCCCGCCGCTCCTGGACCCCACCACAACTAAATAAAGTTTTTAACCCCTATTACGCCACTCCCGGAGCCCACCGCAACTCTAATAAACTTATTAACCCCTATTCCGCTGCTCCCTGACACCGCCGCAACTAACTAAATGTATTAACCCCTATCCCACCACTCCCGGAGCCCACCGCAACTAAATAAAGTTATTAACCCCTGGCCTCGCACATCACTACCACTTACTAAACCTATTAACCCCTAAACCGCCTGCCCCCACATTGCCATAAACTAAATTAACCTATTAACCCCTAAACCTAACAACTTTATATTAAATATTAACTCATCCCTATCTTATAATGAATTAAAACTTACCTTTAGATTTAAATTAAACTATATTAAACTATTAATTAACCTACCCTAACTATTATACTGAAATTACATGATTAAACTATATTAAACTATTAATTAATCTACCCTAACTATTATAATAAAATAACAATAAACTATATTAAACTAATAATTAATCTACCCTAACTGTTATACTAAAATTACATTAAACTACAAATTAAATTAAATATATTATATAGTTAAAAACCTAACCCTACTCAAATTATTTAAATCCACTTTTAAAAATTACAAAGTTACAAAAAACTAACAACTAAGTTACACAAAAAAACCAACACTAAGTTACAAAAAAAAATAAACACTAAGTTACACAAAATAAAAAATAAACTATCAAATATTTAAACTAATTACACCTAATCTAATAGCCCTATCAAAATATAACCCCCCCCAAATAAAAAAAACCCCTAGCCTTCAACATTCATTGTTGAAGAAGACGTCGAAAGAAGAGGATGCTCTTCGCCGGATGTCTTGAAGATGGAGCTGCTCTGCGCCGGATGGATGAAGATAGAAGATGCCGTCTGGATGAAGACTTCTGCCCGGTTGGATGAAGTCTTCTGCCCGGTTGGATGAAGACTTCTGCCCGGTTGGATGAGGACTTCTGCCGGCTTCGTTGAGGATGGATGTTGGGTCTTCAGAAACTGTAAGTGGATCTTCGGGGGTTAGTGTTAGTTTTTTTTAAGGGTTTATTGGGTAGGTTTTACTTTTAGATTAGGGTTTGGGCAAGAAAAAGAGCTAAGGGCAATTGGGTGCTTAGGTTTTTTAGATTAGGTTTTTATTTGGGGGGTTTGGTTGTGTGGGTGGTGGGTTTTACTGTTGGGGGGTTGTTTGTATTTTTTTTACAGGTAAAAGAGCTGATTTCTTTAGGGCAATACCCCGCAAAAGGCCCTTTTAAGGGCTATTGGTAGTTTACTGTAGGCTAGGGGGTTTTGTATTTGGGGGGGGGGGGTCTTTTTTTTCAAAGGGCTCTTAGATTAAATGTAATTAGTTTAAATATTTGATAATTTATTTTTTATTTTGTGTAACTTAGTGTTTATTTATTTTTTGTAACTTAATGTTTGTTATTTTGCGTAACTTAGTTGTTAGTTTTTTGTAACTTTGTAATTTTTAATAGTAGATTTAAATTATTTGAGTAAGGTTAGGTTTTTAACTATGGGTAGATTAATTATTAGTTTAATATAGTTTAATGTAATTTCAGTATAATAGTTAGGGTAGGTTAATAAATAGTTTAATATAGTTTAATATAATTTCAATATAATAGTTAGGGTAGGTTAATTATTAGTTTAATATTGTTTATTTTAAATCTAAAGGTAAGTTTTAATTTATTATAAGATAGGGATGAGTTAATATTTAATATAAAGTTAGCGGGTTGTTAGGTTTAGGGGTCAATAGGTTAATTTAGTTTATGGTGATGTGGGGGGCTGGCGGTTTAGGGATTAATAGGTTTAGTAAGTGGTAGTGATGTGGGAGGCCAGGGGTTTAGGGGTTAATAACTTATTTAGTTGCGGTGGGATAGGGGTTAATACTTTTATGTAGGTGGCGGCAGTGTCGGGCGGCAGATTAGGGGTTAATAAGTATAATGTAGGTGGCGGCGGTGGCGGGCGGCAGATTAGGGGTGTTTAGACTCGGGGTACATGTTAGGGTGTTAGGTGTAAACATAGCTTTTATTCTCCCATAGAAATCAATGGGATATCGGGCAGCAGCGAACATAAGCTTTTGCTGCTTTCAGACTCCCATTGATTCCTAGGGCGGCGGATTGAAAAGCAGGTACGCTTGGCCGGAATAGTGGCAAGCGTACCTGTTAGATATTTGTTAACTAGCAAAAGTAGTCAGATAGTGCCGAATTTGCATTTGGAACATCTGCAATGACGTAAGCATCGATCTGTGTCGGACTGAGACCGGCGGATCATATTCCTCACAGATTTCAACTTTTGCCAGTCTGTAGGCTTTGATAAATGAGGCGAATCAAGCTCGCCACAATTACGCTGCAGAAATCCAGCGTATTTGTGGCTGACGGCTTGATAAATAGGCCTCTGTGAGTGTGGTCGATATCTGTGTTTTGTATTTACATAGGGGAGATTACAAAAGCCTGTGTCACCCTGGGAGGTTCCCAGTTGGTTTGTATGAAAGTATGCATTTTGTGGGTGCTGGTTTAGGGTCCCAATGGAGCATCTTTTCCCCTCAAACTAAACCAGAAGTGGAGATAGGAGCTTGATACCAGTCTCCATTTCCTTCTATGTAAAAGTGACTCTTTTAAATGAGTAATCAGTTATGACTCTAGGCCAAATCCGACAGAGATAAGGGCTTTATTAGAACCCTGCTCCCTCCAACCAAAACTGCAGTTGGGCTATGGATACAGGTGGGTCCTAATTTTCCTCTTACTGAAATGGTAACTATACAGCTATATTTTATGTTAACATGAGCTTATATAGAGTTTAAGTCAGACCATACTAAAGTGCAAGTTTAACTAATTAATCAATTGAGTTATTAATTAATTAAGTCTTAGGATGTAATTATGCACAACCAGGGCATTCTTAAATACCCTTACAGTATTTGCACTTGCCACATCTAGTCCATCCCTAACAAAGAGTTAAATCGATGCAAAAATATGCAAGGACAAAAATATTCCAGCACTAACTGGATTTCCACAAGAAACTGATTTATTATATGTAATGTTTACAGAGTGTCCAGGGTCTGGTGAGTAAGAAATCAGTTATGTCGGGGTATACAGTTTCTTTCAATGTCAGCCCTGCCCTTGTGTACATCTTGAGGCATAAAACTGTGAAGAAACAAGTTAAAGGGACAGTTCACCCAAAAATGCTCTCACCTTTAAATTGTTCCCAATGATCCATTTTACCTGCTGGAGTGTATTAAATTGTTTACAAATAGCTCCTTTACCAGGGATAGGCACAGACAAAGGCTGTGGTGGACATTTTCCAAAGTACAGACCTTAGTGAAGGACACCAAGGTACATTTGAAATTAAAAACTTTATTTTATAGTGCTTGGTGTTATTATACTGATGCAGATAACACTGATCATATAACCAGTCCTCCTCTGGCTATACCCATGAGCCAGTGTCACTGTGTCTTTGTATAGTGCTGGGTGTTATTATACTGATGCAGATACCACTGATCCTATAACCAGCCCTCCTCTGGCTATACCCATGAGCCAGTGTCACTACTGTGTCATTATATAGTGCTTGGTGTTATTATACTGATGCAGATAACACTGATCATATAACCAGTCCTCCTCTGGCTATACCCATGAGCCAGTGTCACTGTGTCTTTGTATAGTGCTGGGTGTTATTATACTGATGCAGATACCACTGATCCTATAACCAGCCCTCCTCTGGCTATACCCATGAGCCAGTGTCACTACTGTGTCATTATATAGTGCTTGGTGTTATTATACTGATGCAGATACCACTGATCCTATGACCAGCCCTCCTCTGGCTATACCCATGTGCCAGTGTCATTACTGTGTCATTATATAGTGCTGGGTGTTATTATACTGATGCAGATACCACTGATCCTATAACCAGCCTTCCTCTGGCTATACCCATGTGCCAGTGTCACTACTGTGTCATTATATAGCGCTGGGTGTTATTATACTGATGCAGATACCACTGATCCTATAACCAGCCCTCCTCTGGCTATACCCATGAGCCAGTGTCACTACTGTGTCATTATATAGTGCTGGGTGTTATTATACTGATGCAGATACCACTGATCCTATAACCAGCCCTCCTCTGGCTATACCCATGTGCCAGTGTCACTACTGTGTCATTATATAGTGCTGGGTGTTATTATACTGATGCAGATACCACTGATCCTATAACCAGCCCTCCTCTGGCTATACCCATGAGCCAGTGTCACTACTGTGTCATTATATAGTGCTGGGTGTTATTATACTGATGCAGATAACACTGATCATATAACCAGTCCTCCTCTGGCTATACCCATGAGCCAGTGTCACTGTGTCTTTGTATAGTGCTGGGTGTTATTATACTGATGCAGATACCACTGATCCTATAACCAGCCCTCCTCTGGCTATACCCATGAGCCAGTGTCACTACTGTGTGATTATATAGAGATGGGTGTTATTATACTGATGCAGATACAACTGATTCTATAAGCAGCCCTCCTCTGGCTATACCCATGAGCCAGTGTCACTACTGTGTCATTATATAGTGCTGGGTGTTATTATACTGATGTAGATACCACTGACCCTATAACCAGCCCTCCTCTGCCTATACCCATGAGCCAGTGTCACTACTGTGTCATTATATAGTGCTTGGTGTTATTATACAGATGCAGATACCACTGATCCTATAACCAGCCCTCTTCTGGCTATACCCATGAGCCAGTGTCACTACTGTGTCATTATATAGTGCTGGGTGGTATTATACTGATGCACATACCACTGATCCTATAACTAGCCCTTGTCTGACTAATACTGATGCAGATACCACTGATCCCATAACCAGCCCTACTCTGGCTATACCCATGTGCCAGTGTCACTACTGTGTCATTATATAGTGCTGGGTGTTATGATACTGATGCAGATACCACTGATTCTATAACCAGCCCTCTTCTGGCTATACCCATGAGCCAGTGTCACTACTGTGTCATTATATAGCGCTGGGTGTTATTATACTGATGCAGATACCACTGATCCTATAACCAGCCCTCCTCTGGCTATACCCATGAGCCAGTGTCACTACTGTGTCATTATATAGCGCTGGGTGTTATTATACTGATGCAGATACCACTGATCCTATAACCAGCCCTCCTCTGGCTATATCCATGTGCTAGTGTCACTACTGTGTCATTATATAGTGCTGTGTGCTATTATACTGATGTAGATACCACTGACCCTATAACCAGCCCTCCTCTGCCTATACCCATGAGCCAGTGTCACTACTGTATCATTATATAGTGCTGGGTGGTATTATACTGATGCACATACCACTGATCCTATAACTAGCCCTTGTCTGACTAATACTGATGCAGATACCACTGATCCCATAACCAGCCCTACTCTGGCTATACCCATGTGCCAGTGTCACTACTGTGTCATTATATAGTGCTGGGTGATATGATACTGATGCAGATACCACTGATTCTATAACCAGCCCTCTTCTGGCTATACCCATGTGCCAGTGTCACTAATGTGTCATTATATAGCGCTGGGTGTTATTATACTGATGCAGATAACACTGAACCTATAACCAGCCCTTGTCTGGCTACACACATGTGCCAGTGTCACTACTGTGTCTTTGTATAGAGCTGGGTGTTATTATACAGATGCAGATACACATCCAGTATTTCACTCAGGCTTTATTTATTCCATAACTTATCACCCAATATCGCTAGCAGTCTCTTGACAAGCCACTAACTTTATTCACATTACATATTTTTTTTCGTCCTATTATTTAATCAAAAAGAAAAGCTATACTAAGGTTGTGGAGGACACGACAAGGGCTAGTCACGGACACCTTGCATATCCCTGACCTTTACCCTTATTTTGGCATTTAAAATAGCTGATTTTGCCAGTGGTATCCCCACCTATACTGAAAGTTTGTATACTGGAGACTAAGCTATTGATAAGCCTAAGTAAACACAGCCAGCAGAAGAAATTACACTCCCAGTGGGGTGCAGGATAGTTAAAGGGACACTGAACCCAAATTTTTTCTTTTGTGATTCAGAGCATGCAATTTTTTTTTTTTTTGGGTTTTCAAAAAGTTTATTGAAGTAAAACAAGTACATACATTCAATATGCAAGAAATAAAAAAGGAGTTACATTATTGACTCGTTTCCCAACTGAAATATTAAAGGGGTATAAGGGAAGGGGGAGGGGAAATAGGAGGGTTGACAATTAAGGTTACAATGGTTACAAGGATAGGCATATTATCTAAATCAACAGGCAGTTCTGTATTACATCAGCACAATTTGCAAGAGCTCATCAGTTCCGGGCCCCCTGAGTGTCTAGTGTTTTAGTCTGTATGTAAGTTTCCCACATAAAGGTCATTTGAGCGTATATGTCTATAGTTTTGTTTTTCATATAATAATATTCCTCTAGGGAGAGGGTGCGGTGACATTCTAATTGCCATTGTGCCCGGGAAGGGACTCTATCTGATTTCCAGTTTCTGGCTAGCAGAATTTTAAAGCTATTGCTTAAGATGTGGAATAGTTTTTTAGAGGGAGTGGGGAGTTTGCTTGGGGTCTTATTGAAGAGCCACACATGGGGATCAGGGGGGGTGGGAACACCTAGAATTGAGCTAGACTCCTTCGCAATCGTAGCCCACATGGGGGACAATTTGTCACATTGCCACCAAATGTGGGACATGTGGCACTCAGCCGAACCACATCTCCAACACTGTGCTGATTTGAGTTTGTAAATCTTTTTACACCTCTCTGGGGTCAGATACCATCGCTGCAGAATCTATATATTGAGTTCGATGAATTTACAGGAAATTGAAGTCTTTTTAATGTCTATATAATATGGAAGCGAACCGTGTGGTTGTTGTGATAAGATTGTATGCGTGATAGACAGTACGTGTCTGGTCGGGGTATTTTTATGACAGAGGGTTTCAAAAGGTGTTAGTGATCTAGTCATATTATTAGCTTGTGGGTGGGTTGTAATGTATGAGTGGCACTGTCTGTAAAAGAGCCAGTCTTTGAAGAATAGAAACCCTGTAGAGACTAATTCTTGTCTTGTGGGAGAGTGCTGTTCGTTTCCCAAATGGTAGATCTGCAAGGACCTAAGGGGGGTATTTGTAAGCCTTGTTGAAAGCGGGAGTCCCGGGCGAAACTCGGTATTGAGTGTCAAGGGTGTTAGTGGGGAGAATTTAGTTGATATATTGGGGTATTCAATTAACATCTTGTCCCACGCTTTAAATGTTTCCAGCATAATTTGCGAGGGAAGTTTTAAGAATTTATCTCGGTCTTTTGGTGCCCAGCATAGTTGGCCTAAGTGTTGGGTTTGAGACATGTCATGTTCTAATTGGACCCATAGCTTATTGTTTAGATTACTATGCCAATCTATAATGCGCTGCAAGAAGGTAGCTTGTCTGTACCTGTGGAAGTCCGGGACCCCGAGGCCTCCCATGGCTATGGGCAATAGCATAATTTTTTTGCCGATTCTTGCTCTATTATTAAACCAAATAAAATCCAATACATTTGACTGTAATGTGTTCATGAAACTCGATGGAAGTGGGATGGGCAGGGTCTGAAAGAGGTAAAGAATTCTAGGGAGGATGATCATTTTAACAACATTAATTCTCCCCAGCCAGGAGATATGTGTTTTTTTCCAGAAGGAAAGGTCCGCTGTTATTTTGGAAAGGAGAGGTTTGTGATTCAGGGCAAATAGTTGGTCCGGGGTTGGGGTCAGATGAATACCCAGATATCGGAGTGAGGTGGTCTGCCATCGGAATGGGCATTTTGGTTTGATTAAATCTATATCTTCCTGGGGGAAATTTATGTTCATGATTTCCGACTTGTTCTTATTAATCAAAAAGTTAGATACAGCTCCGAATTCGTCTAGCAATTGGAGTATATGGGGTATGGTGGTAAGTGGGTTTGTGATACAGAACAGGACATCATCTGCGTAAAGCATTATTTTGTGGTGTGAATGTTGAGTTTGTATGCCTGTGATTTGGGGCTGATTACGAACTTTGTGAGCTAATGCTTCAATCACGCAGGCAAACAAGAGTGGGGAGAGGGGGCATCCCTGTCTGGTTCCATTGGTGATGTTAAAGGGGGCTGAGAGGGACCCGTTTACCCGAACCCTGGCTGTGGGGGTGGTGTACATGGGGAAGACCCGGTCTGTGAATTTCTGCCCTAGGCCCATTTTTAATAGTACCGCTTTCAGAAACTGCCAGCCGACGCGGTCAAAGGCTTTTTCCGCGTCGGTCGACAGTACCAAGAGCGGGATATTTCTAAGATTGGCATATTCTATCAATTGGGTTGCCCTAATCGTGTTATCCTTCGCTTCTCTTGCTGGGACAAATCCGACTTGGTCTTTACCAATTAACTGTGGAAGGACGGTGTTTAGTTGTGTGGCGAGAATCTTGGCATACATTTTTAGATCTGTGTTTAGTAGGGAAATTGGTCTATAATTTTCTACACGCTCTGGGTCTTTCCCAGGTTTCGGTATTATGGAAATAAAAGCTTCCAGGGTCTGTGTGGGAAAGGGGTTGTCTGGTGTTATTGAGTTAAAGAGGGTCAATAGGTGTGGTGAAAGGATGTCTGTATATTTCTTGTAATAATAGTTAGTATAACCGTCGGGGCCTGGGGCTTTATCAGTGGGAAGGTCTGTTATAGTTTTTCGGATCTCCAGTAAAGTAAAGGGCTGTTGAAGAAGGGTTAGTTGCTCCTTCGCTACCTCGGGGAAATTTATATCTATTAAGAAGTGTTCAATACGGGATGCGATGTCAGTCGGGGTGTGAGTGTGTTTGTTTGGGGGTGTTGCAATTAGGTTGTACAGGTGGTCATAATAAGAACGGAATGATTCTGCTATGTTGGAAGTGTCATGATATATTTTGTCGGCGGTTTTGATCTTAAGAATATATGCGCGATTGGAAGTGCGTTTCAGTTTGCGGGCGAAAAGTCTGCTACACTTATTGTCCCTTTCATAGAATGATTGCTTAAGTTTAAAGGCTAGTCTTTTGCACTCCTTGTCTAGAAGATTTGTTGTGGTTTGCTTACTTTCCTGTAGGGCTTTAGCTATTTGTGTGTCGGTAGGCTTTTTTTTTAGCTGCATCTCCAGCTCATTCATCTTGTACAGGGACTCCTGTAACAGGAGTCTCTGTTTTCTATAATGAGATTGCATGCTCATTAATTCCCCACGTATAGTCCCCTTGTGAGCTTCCCAAATGTTATGAAATTCTGGTACTGAGCCAAGATTAATATCAAAGAATTCTTGTATGGCTGTTTGTAACTTATCAGTATATTGTGGGAGGTCTAATAATTCTTCATTGAGTTTCCAGGTGTAGGTGGAGGGGGAGGCTGAGGGCCAATGAATTATGCATGATACTATGGAATGGTCCGACCAGGACGATGCGAGAATTGAAGATTGTGTGGCATATGATAGGGAGGTGACGTTAGTTAGGATGTAATCTATGCGGGTATAACGTGAGTGTGGGTGTGAGAAAAAGGTAAAGTCTTCTGTATCAGGGTGGTGTATCCTCCACACATCATGGACGGCTAGATCTCTCAGTTTTTGTCTTACAGAGGCTATGGTTCTATGTGATGTGGATGAGGTGTGATTGGAGTTATCCTTAAAAGGATCTAAAGTGATGTTAAGGTCGCCCCCTAAAATTAACATACCTTTGGTGACTTCTAAAATGTTATTTGTCAGGGAAGATATAAATTTGTCCTGGGCGGTATTGGGGGTGTAAGCGCTAACCAGTGTTGTGGTTGTGTTATAAAGTTTACCCACTAGGATTATGTATCTGCCTTCAGTATCTTTATATGAGTCCTGCAGCTGAAAAGGTATCCCTTTCTTGATTAAAATTCCCACACCGTTAGTTTTAGAAGTGTTTGAAGAATAATATGAGGGGCCGAACTTGTAAAGGAAGGTTTTGGGTTCGTGGCCTTTTAGAAAATGGGACTCCTGTAGGAATATTAGGTCGCCTCCTTTACTTTTAAGGTCTCGTATAACTATATTCCTTTTGTGTGGGTTGTTTAGGCCCTTTGCGTTTATGGACAAGAAAGTTAGCGGTCTATTGACTTTTGTAGTGTGAGCCATTATGTGATGTGTTTGATGGTGAACCCTATGATAGCATAAGTGAAAACATAAGTTGAGCCTTGTTTTAGATCTGTCTGGAACACGTGTATGCTCTGGTGAGAAGAGAAGTGGGGGTGAATATCATCTGTATTTGTAAGAATTCCTTGTATGTGTGTATTAAAGTGAGCAGTTAAGTACCTGTAGTAACCTTTAGGGTTGGGGTAAGTGATTAGAGGGGAGGGATGGTAAAGAACCATAATGGTGACTGAAAATGCTTTCATTTCAGTCTGAGGTTTTACAACAGAGAGGACATAATTATTTTAGGAAAACAAAATTACAGTGCAAACAAATAAATTAAGGGTTGTGAACTTAAACCTTCAAGAAGAAAATTTAGATGTTAAATAACCTTTACAGGTCGGGATACAGGTGGATAATTCGTCATCACGGTCAAACTGAACATTGTAAATTAAAATATATATAAACAATATAAATAACCAGGGATGCATAATAAACTTTAGCAAAACATGACAGCAAATGTCCGTCTAGAGTAAAGATAAGATCTCACCCACTGTAGATATCAAGGGAGAGTTCCATTTCAATTAGTCTCTGTTTGAGGCTGGAGAAATGTTGAGATGTTCTTTTCGTTTCTTTTTAAGAGATTGAACTTTACTCCAGGATGTCTTCTGCAGTGTGGAAAGATGTGAGTGCAGAGTGGAGGGTTGAGATTCGTCGGAGGAGGATGGAGGTCCTGGGGGTTTCAGAGGGATTCCCAATCCTTTAGAAAGTTTATCCAGGTCCTGAATACCTTTGTAGATGATTGTCGTTCCTTCATGTGGGACTATTAGGCTGAATGGGAACCCCCAGCGATATTTGATGTTTCTATCCTGTAGCACAGAGGTAATGAAGCGAGCTTCCTTTCGTTTTTGGATGGTACTTGGGCATAGGTCTGGGTATATTTGTAAATCATGATCCAGGTATGAAATCGTGTGAGAGGATCTTGCCTTCTGCGAAATAGCTTCTCTGTCATTGAATCGAAGAAATTTGAGAATGACGTCTCTGGGAGGCGCGTTTGGGGGGAAGGGGGGGGTCGGAGGGATCTGTGGGCTCTTTCAATTTCCCATGGTGGAGCTTGTTGATCACCTACAATCTGACAAAAGAGGCTTTGTAGATATTCCATCAGATTGGCAGTTTTTATTGCTTCTGGGATCCCCTTGATACGGAGGTTGCTTCTCCGCCCCCTGTTCTCTAAGTCCTCTATTTTCTCTTGCATGGTCTCAATTTGTTCCTCATGTGTATTGGCTTGGTTGTGTAATAAACTTATTACTTCAGATGTTGTGTCCTGTGTTTCTTCGATGTCTACTATTCTCTCACTCATCTCTGTCATGTCTTTTCGTAAAGATGTCAGCTCTTTTGTTATAAGGGATTTAAGTGAATCAAAATCTTCTTTTGATTGGAGTTTGGCAATGTCCTGTTTTAGCTGAATCAGATAGTCTGCTGCTGGTAAGGGGTCAGCAGAAGCATAGTTGTCTGAGGAGTCTGTGTCCTGTGCTTCAGGTATGTTAGCGTGAAAGAAGGAGGTGACCAGTGTATTAGCTTGGGTCTGGCTTTTAAGGTTTTTGTCCCCTTTATTTTTGTGCTTTGACGCCATTTTATCTGTGCTTTTATGATAACACAATGTGGAGTTACAAGAGCGTGATATGGGCCCTGGAGCTCCAAGCCTCCTATGTTGTTGCTGTCAATACTTCTTATGTATGTCTTAAAGGAGAGGCATAACAAATGTGATACCGAGAAAGTGTGGGTTAAGTGTGGAGCGTTTTGTTAGTTCACATGCCTTTCTGGGTAAGTTTGTGAAGTGAATTTAATAGTTCCCTGTAGTTCCCATGGTCTCAAAGGTGGTGTAGGTGTTTATCCGCTGCTTACATTCTTGTACGCTTTAGTATGGCTATGTCCCTTTATGATTAGGTACTTTCTAAACCTAGTGTGCCCTCTTACTGATCTCCTTCACATTCACAGTAATTTTGGCTGTTAACTCACATGTTGTTGTAACTTTTGCTCGTTGCCGCGGGAGTTCCAAGATGGCGGCGGCACAGCACACTGCAGTTATTTCAATGTGCTCGTTCAGGTGAGCCCGATCGTTCCCAGCTGCCACATTAAGATCTTTATGATCTCTGAGTGCTGAGCCGTCTATTTCTCACGTTGAAGGATGTGTAGCACCGGTTTGAACCAAAGTTTGTCCCTCTGCTGTACCGGAGCTGTGTGACTACGCAGCCATTTGCCTGCCCGGCCAAGCTCCGCCTCTGGAGCATGCAATTTTAAGCAAATTTCTAATTTACTTCTATTATCAAATTTTCTTCATTCTCTTGGTATCTTTATTTGAAATGCAAGAATGTAAGTTTAGATGCCTGCCCATTTTTAGTGAACAACCTGAGTTGTTCTTGCTGATTGGTGGATAAATTCATCCTCCAATAAAAAATGCTGTCCAGAGTACTGAACCAAAAAAAAGCTTAGATGCCTTCTTTTTCAAATAAAGATAGCAAGAGAATGAAGAAAAGTTGATAATAGGAGTAAATTAGAAAGTTGCTTAAAATTGCATGCTCTATCTGAATCACACAAAAAAAAAAAATTGGGTTCAGTGTCCCTTTAATTGTTCAGTGTTCTCTCTAAGTATTGAGCTTTGGTTTTCCAGAAAAATATAAGATAAGGAAGCAAATCTGTGTAACATAATGAGGTCTGATAGTACCTGAAACTCAACCCATTAAATAGGCTGTGGTTTAAAAGCACAAAACCAGCTACTTCATATACACAAATAAACTTGAAAATGCAATTTCGCATACATTTTATACTTTACAGCTGGTATAACAATTGCATTGAAAATACATTAATATAAAAACAATTTTACTGTGTACTGTCCCTTTAACTTCTACAAATATTTTTATTTATATAGTCAAATGATATTCAAAATATGTCAAATAACCCACCAAAGTCTTTCAGTTTTAATAAATTATATATTGATTTGTACATTACTTAAATATACTTTCCAAGATGACCTCTATAAAAAAATGAAATACCGAGGAAGACATGAATAGTTCAGGGTATATATTTGACTCTTACAAGGAAAGACATAATATTATTGCAGTAGTTATTTATATTGGCTAGTTGACTCCTTAAGTGAGCAATAAAGTAAGTATGTTTTGCTTGTGACAATGTATTGCTGCACATTTACTGCATTATTGAGAAGGTTTTTACTTACCTATAACTCTCCCTAGGAACAGGGCCTTTGGTCCATTAAACTGGATATTAGATGCCGGAGGAAGGTTGTAAGTTGCCGGAGGGTAATGATCAAGCTGGAAGACAGGAAAAAAATAAAAGGAAGAGAAATGTGAGTAGGGAGTGTTTAAATCAGAACCTGGTTACATTAGACACACTGGGGTCAGCTCTATGTTTTAATATCACATTTACACTGATGCTTCTGTTTCACTACAGATCTAACCACAAAAAAGATGCTGCGTCCTTGGAAAGAAAGGTCAGCTATTAATTCTACAAAGAAACAGCTAGGTAGTCATATTTGTAGAGTAACCCTTTGTTATTGAACTACATAAGTGCTGGCGCTTTGTATTGTTTATAAACCTTTTTTTGAAATAACCACTAAAGAGTATTAAAGGGATACGGAAATGTCTATAACACTTTTAACACACTAAATATTGTGTAACTAAGTGTATTATGAGTTTGAGTTTTAACATGTTAAAACCTGATCATATTAGATTAATCTAGCAAGTGAAACTGCTAAGATAAACCTAATTTTTTTTAAAGGGGCATGAAAGCCAATTTTATTTATTTCATGATTCAGATACAGTATGTGATTTTAAACAACTTTCCAATTAACTTCTATTATCTAATTTGCTTTGTTCTCTTGATACCCTTAGTTGAGTATCATACCTAGATAGGCTCAGGAGCAGCAACGCACTACTGGGAGCTAGTTGCTCATTGGTGGCTGCACATATATAAGCCTCTTGTCATTGGTTCATCAGGTGTGTTCATTTAGCTTTCAGTAGTGCACATCTGCTCTTTCAACAAAAGATACCAACAAATTGAAGCAAATGTTATAATAGAAATAATTTGGAAGGTTGTTTAACCCTTTGAGTGCTAAGCTGGATTTATTTATTTTTTGTTTTTTACTATTTTTTTTAAAACTTTTTTCTTTTTAATCCAGATCCCCAAGACCTATACCGTTGGAAAGATTAGACAATTACTTTTCCAACGGTGGGTCTTGGGGGTCTGTAGCTGCTTAGATGCCTGAGATACAGACTTCTAAGCAGCATGCCCCCTTTCCCTATCTTGTCCATTGTAATTTTTAAATAAAGTTGCGTGGTGACGTCACCGCATGTAACGGGAAGCCCCGGCGATTCCGGGGTGGGAGTTGATGGGAGCCCCCAGATTGCTCTCAAGGTAGGTGAGTGCTAGCGACGGCTCTGAGCCGTTGTTAGCACTCAATTAAACTTGCATGTTCTATCTGAATCATAAAAGAAAAATGTCATTTCATCTGCCTGTTAAGTGGGACAATAAACTAACCTTTTCATCTCCTGCACAAAAAATGTTAAATCAATTTGCTACTGAGCCATTTTATACCCTGAGATAAAGCTTTTCAATAACAATTGATAGCTACAAGTGAGAAGTTAAAAATGATTATTTTTGGCACTATGCACCATCTTACAATTTATACAGAAAATGTGTAGGTATAAAATATCGGACCATACAAATAATAGATCATTTGACCAACAAACATTGAACACATTTAATATTAACTAAAGTTAGCTTAATGTTGGTTTAAATTTTAGCTGGGTGGTCAGTAAAATCAGCCGGGTGGTGTACCCACTTAAAAGGCCCAGGGAGAATACTGGGTTAATTTCATTTTGAAATATAAGCATTGGGCAATATATTTCCACTAGCACAAAAATGCTTCTAGTAAAAGATATTACTGTTTTTTAGCAGCATACACACATATCCTGTGCACCGGTATTCAAACCCTGTGTCTGCTCAGAGTGGTATATAAGGTGTGTATTGCTTCTGAAGACGTAATATATGCATACAAGCTGCTGACCTTCTGAGAAGGTGTGGTGCAAGGGCCCTCACAGCATATGTGCGTATGCCACAAAAAAACAGTAATCACTTTTATTAGAAGCATTTTTACTAATGGAAGTATATTGCAAAAATGTTTCTACTTCAAATTAAAATGCACCCAGTGTTCTCCCCAGGGCCTTTTTAGTAGGTACACAACCCCGCTAAAATGAAAGCTAATATTAGACTAACTTTAGTTAATATTAAGGGCCAGATTACAAGTGGTGCGGTAACAGTTACGCCTGAGCAAAAAAAGGGTTTATCATGGCTGTTTGGTGCGTCGGTTGTAGCGCTCGTATTATAAGCTGAAAGTAAATGCGTTCGCTTGAGCGCATTTGAAGTTAACGTGCATCGGGATAGCTTGTCCTCAGCGCTATGGTTAACTGTTTTGTGAAACAGAAAAGTGTCACAAAACAAATAAAAAGTACATTACAATGTACAGTTACACTCGTAAAAACACTATCTAATAAAAATTATTAAAACGTATGTGTGTATATTTATATGTATTTATTTGAGTATATATGTATTTATGAAGTATAATGTAGCAATAGGATATACAGACTCAAAATCGTATGCTGGAAGGTTATATTTATTGGAAGTCCAAATATCAGTACAAAATAATAAGGTCACAGTCAGGCAGGGCCGCCACTAGAAATTTTGGGGCCCCTGACTCAACCATTGATCAGGGCCCCCCCCTCCTTTGACATGTGCAATTTTTGACCAAGTGACTAAAACGTATATGCACTTTATTCTTAATTCTCTATTTAAACTTGGAAATGTTGTAAAGGTAGTAACATACACACACACACACACACACACACAGACACACTCATACACTGAAACACACAAACACACTCACACATAAGGATTCACATATAGACACTCTAGCAGACACGCAAAGAAACACACTCAGACACAGAAACCCAAACAGACACTTAGCACTTTTTACATTGACCTGACAAGTAATGAGGTAAACTACAGTTTTGTAAAAAAAGGAGATTTAGAAAACAAAATATGGAGTTCTGATTATCTTTTTGTGAAGGAAGATGACAACTAAGTAATGACAACAGCATGCAGTGGCTGAAAGGAAGGGCCCTGAACTGCCTAAACAATAATTTAAAGGTTAAATGGTGGAGTGGTTACTTCCGGAAAGGTCTTGTTAGTCTCAAAGTCTGTAGAAAGATGTGAATAATTAGTAGTAAGGTCAAAATGTCCTAAAAAGGAACAGACAATGGACACACACACACAAACTCAAACTTGCACATACACCCAAGGAAACACCGACAGAGACAGCCTCAGAAAACACACAAAGACATATACACACATACACACACAGAGACACCCACAGAAAACACACAAAGACATACACACACACAGAGAGACAACCACATGAAAAACACAGAAAGACATACATACACACACCCTCACTGAGACATCCACAGAAAACACACAAAGACATACACACACCCTCACAGAGACACCCACAGAAAACACAGACATACATACATACATACACACAAACACCCTCACAGACACACCCATAGAAAAAGCTCAAAGACATATGCACACACCCTCACAGACATCCACAGAAAATGCACAAAGACATACACACCCACCCTCACAGAGAGACCCACAGATAAAAAAATACATACACATAGAGACACAAACCAAAGCACAAAGACATAAACACATACACCCACAGAAACACTCACAGGAGGAAACATTTATGCACCTTGCATCCCCTAAATCAACAGTGTGTGACATGCATGATAAAAAAAATGCAGAAATTAAGAGATCACTTTTTAAAGAATCATATTTGTAAATGTGCAAACAAAAATAATTCTGTGAATTCAAAATTGTACATTAATGAGCTGGGTAGATGGCTAGATGAAGAAAAGTACCTTTAAAAGGTTGACATATGTTTGTTTGTTTTTTTCCCATTTTCCCCAACCAAGAGCACCACTTCAAATATAGTGTACAAATTTTCCCATCTGTCAGCTGTACTTATGGATTTTGAAAATGCTGTACTCTATATGGTCTTGGTGGGACCATAAGCTGTGGTACTCATACCATTAGATCTGGTTAAATGCAGGATTTAAGCTTGTTGGTATGTATTTCAAAACTAAGTCAGCTGTAGTGTAAACTGAACTGTTTTAAATTAACCTGTCTCATTTCAAACACTGAGCAATCTTAGTCTGAGAGTATAAAATTGTATGCAGATGTAAAAATCTTAGATAAAATGCCTCCTTGCATCTGGAAAGTCCTTGCATAAAGGGGCAGTAAATTAATGTCAATAGTATCTCGCAGCGCTCATAATATCCCAATAGTGCTTAGTGATACGCAATGACGTCACTTCCGGTTTTCCGTATAGGTACAAACATCCGGTTTGCTGATGGTAAGAAGAAAAGCAGTTTTCCACATAGGCACTAATATCAAGTTCGCTGATGACATTAACACAAACTAATACAACACTAAGACGAAGGGGGTAAATAGGAAAATACATAGAAAAAAGAGCCTTAGTGAAAACGGAAAGAGAGGTAGAAATAGCACTTCAGGGTCACGCTTGAATAGCGTTTTTTGGCGCCAAACTCACGACCCTTTGATTGGCACAAAGTACCATAAATAGCCACCACAACTCAACAGAAACTATAGTCTTGAGAAAGGCCTAACTGAGAGGCCGAAACGCGTTGACAGTCATTGGTGAGCAATTTTTCATTATTTCTAATACATTTGTAGCATTATTGCACTATGTTATTTTGTTGTTTACAGGTTTTATAAGGATAGAGTCTTTTATCACAGACCGAACACCTTAGAAACAATACACCAACAACAAACCATTTGTTAAGGAGAAGGAGGATTCACACCAGCTATAATTTTCTACACTTATTTTAATCACAGACTTATTATTGGATAAGGATTTGGATTTAATTCATTATTTAAATTTTTCCACATACTTTTTCACAAATTTGGTATCTCACAATCACCAAAACCACAACTTTGGACTTAAAACACGGAAGAACTTTATTATTATTTTTAACTTTTTGATTTTTGATTTTACCTAATTTTTAATATTTTGGAATTTTTTATTACACATTTTTTCATCATTATTTTTTCATCACTGTTTTAACACCTAAAACATTCTTTGTTTCACGTCTTACTGAAGAAGACACACCCAATAAGAGACTAAAAACTGTTTTGGAATATTACATTACCTTAACCGGTTGGTGACTACAATGAACCATACCTAAACCATATGTTTTAAGAAATTTTGTAAGAATTTTAGGAGAATTTTAAGAGAATAGTTTAGAAACTATCATGTTAACATTGTGTTTTTTATAAATCAAGATTGTCACTTATAATTGTATGTTCTTACATGGATCCATGTTTTTAACTGTATGTTTTAATTATATGTTCTAATCAATTGTATGAGGAAATAAATTTGTTAATTTGTATACATTTTAACCCAGTATTCCTGAACACATTCCAATTCATATGAGAATTAATCATATTTGAAATTTAGACATACACGATATTACCCATTTCCCATAGCCTCCAGTTAGGCGCTTTCTGATATACAACCACCATAAAGGGGCAGTAAACTGGAATGTAATATATATATATATATATATATATATATATATATATATATAAAATGCATATCTGCCAAAAGGGCATCTACCATGTGTGTATTGAGGAGGAAACATTTCTGCATGGTTTTAAATATAGAATTTCTACAGCATTGTCAAATAATCATAAATATACTGCTGCTAAAAAAATGTGTTTTTATAGACCCCTGGCCCCACCATACAACTACTACCACACTGAAGTTACAATCCAAAATTGCACAAAGAAATAAAAAACATTTGCTAAGTAAGTCCTACCTCCTCTTCAAATGAAAGTGATCTGTCGTCTGACTCAGGCACACACTGTACAAAGTGCCAAGTCTGTCTCACACTGAGCATAGTGGTTTAGTGCACACTTAGAAATCCTCTCAAATGCTAATACTTTACTCCTTGTAATAACATTTCCCATGCCCAATTAGCACTCTGCTGCAGTACCCACTGGTGGCTGCCAAAATTAAAAAAAAAATTTTTTTTTTTGTTTTTAGTTCTTGCCTCATGGGGCCCCCCTGGCTCATTGGGCCCCTGACAGGAGTCACCCCTGTCACCCCCTGATGGCGGCCCTGCAGTCAGGAACGCCTTTTGGGACACATACCCCTACTTTGGTTCTCTAGTATATACCGTCAGAGAACCCAGGGGTCAATTTGTGAACACTTTGCTATTTGTGAATTTTTGCTATATGTATTTATGTATTAATATGTGTTTATATCTATTTACAGACATATAAACACATATTTATACATAGACATACCGGTATATAGAAGTAAATTGGAGCCCATTACAGTCAAGTAGATGAAAACAATAATCTGCATTTACTGTAAATATTTCACATACCAATGTTCTGCACATAGCAAGTAGATAAATATATCTGTATATATCTATACCTATATACAATCATATATATGTATATAGGTATAGATATATTTTGTACCAAAATACCATCAGATATATATATAGAAATATGTATTTATGAATAAATAGAACATATTCTGTTATATAAAAAACATTGGAATGTGAAATATTAATATTTTGTTGTCAGGTTAGTGCACTTGAGAATATGCGATCGGGTTTGCGCACGTGTAAGGTGCTTTTTTCCACTTTTTTTTTGTTCCGTTGACTTCTATGGGAGAATTTGTTGCGATATCCTAACTTGGGTTTTTTTTGCGCATCGGATTAGTTCACAAGCAAAAACATTTTTCTTTTAATTTATAATACGAGCGCTTCCCACCACACACAAAAAGCTTACTTCTAGCGGAGTAAGCGTGCAGACGGGAGCGTTAAATAAGTTATCTGGCCCTATCATTTAATCGATTTATGTTAAATTATGCAATTAATTTGTGCTTTGGATAGCTTAATTAACATTTTTAAATGACAGTAAATGTTATAATATTGAATATTATTACACTGCCCCCACCAGGCTGAACAGCTTTTCTATGGAGAACACTAGCAACTATGCACATTTTGTTTTTGACCTTTCTATAAAGTCTATACTTATTTTTTATAATTTTTTATTTATACGTAATATACTTTCCTATGTTAACCTGCTTCTTTTTAATTTTATTTTACTGTTACAACTGCAGATAAAAGTAATAATCTTTGCTCAGATTTTAGAATGACACTACTGAGTCTGAAAAGTAAGAGCACCATCTAGTGGACAAACTCTAATATTACGTTTAAGAAGCTAATGAAGATTACATAATATTACCAATACATATTTTTTTTTTTAGTTTCATATATGCTAGCCCTGTACAAATCCAGAACAGAAAGAATGAGCAATGATCAAAAGAAAGTTTTGATTATTATTTTACATTCATTTTTGTAGAGGTATAGAACTGTGCAGTTACCATCTTTCTGTGTAAACATCTTTTAATAAGTATTATACAAGAACTGAATAATTGTTTCCTTTCTTATGCTTGCCTAGATCTTATCTGTTAAATTCATTTTATGTTTTTATTTTTCTCTTTAATGCCTTATGTGTGCTTAAAGGGACACGAAAGCCCAAAAAATCTTTTATGATTCAGATGGTGTTAAATAAAAAATAAAAATGTTTTTCCAATTAACTTCAGCTATCAAATTGATTTCTTTCTCTTGCTGTCCTTTATTAAAAAGCAGGTAGGTAATCTTAGGAGCGTGCACATGTCTGGATCACTATATAGCAGCAGTTTTGCAATAATGTTTTTAACAATGTTATACATTTTCAAAAACACTACCGTTTACCAGACACGTACACTCACTGCCTACCTAAGTATGCTCTTAAAAACGACATACCAATAGAAGTAAATTGGAAACATGATAGAAAATGTAAGCAGGTTACTTTACATGTAGCACTCATAAACTTGTCCCCCCTATCATCCCATCACCTCAGTTGTAATCTTAAAATCTTTATCACCTTTCTGCAATCACTTTTCCATCTCCTCCTTTTTATAAAGGATGAGGTTTCTGCCCTGTTACCATTTTTTTAAAATTATTTCTACCCTTGATTCTATCCCCTTACACCTGCTGCTCTATCTTTTACCTACTCTTACACCATTCCTCACACACATAGTAACTCTGACACATTCCCAGTATCCCTTAAAGGGACAGTCTAGTATAAATTAAACTTTCATTATTCCGATAGGATTTTTAATTTTTATTCAACTTTCCAATTTACTTTTATCATCAAATTTGCTTTTTTCTCTTGGTATTCTTAGTTTAAACTAAACCTAGGTAGGCTCATATGCTAATTTCTAAGCCTTTGAGGGATGCCCCTTATCACATGCTTTTTAAATCTCTTTTCAACACAAAGAGACAGAAAGTACACGTGGGCCATATAGATAACACTGTGTTCAGGCACAGGGGGTTATTTAAGATTTAGCACAAACCAATGCTAAATTTAAGACAATAGATAATGAACAGTCACAGTCATGTGATCAGGGGGCTGGAAGAAGGTTCCTAGATACAAGGTAATCACAGATGTAAAAAGTATATTAATATAACTGTGCTGGTTATGCAAAACTGGGGAATGGGTAATAAAGGGATTATCTATCTTTTAAAACAATAACAATTCTATGGTAGACTGTCCCTTTAAATGTGCAATAGTCAAACCAATTGTTAGCAATAACTCATTTGGCCCAGTAACCCCTCCAACTACTTTCATGTCACTCCTTGATTTTACCTCTCTACTTCTTGAAATGCTTGTATACAAAATGATGACACAAACTCACTTTCTTCTTGAGCCTTCACAATATTTTGTTTTTAAACTCCTAATTAACTGCAATCAGCAAGGTGACCAATCAACTGCTAGTTACAACCAAGCCGAAACACCAATGGCCCTTGTGGAGGAACACAGAGCTCTGTCTTCTGCAGCAGCCACTGCTCTCCCTAGGTGCACACTGTGGTAATTTAAAGGGGGCATACCTAATTACAGGAACTCTTACCTAAATAGGTAAAGGTGTGAGAGTTCCTATATAAATCCACTCAGACCATCACTCTGGGTGTTAGCTTAGGGTGCTTATTAATCTAATTAGTTATTTGCGTTGTGGGGGGTGGCGGTTTAGGAGTTAATAGCTTAATTAGGTTAATTGCGTTGTGGGGTTTGGCGTTTTAGGGGTTAATACATTTATTAGGTTTATTGCGATGTGGGTTACTGGCGGATTAGGGGTTAATAGTTGTATTAGTTATTGCGGTGGGGCTTGGCGGTTGACAGGTAGATAGATATTGCGCATGCGTTAGGTATTAGTTAATATTTTCAGGGAGTTACGGTACTCACATTTTCAGTGCAAGGCTTGCTGCGCCTGCCTATGTGTGGCGAGGTGAAAATGGAGTAAAATTTCTTCTTTTTCGCCGCATAAGTCCTTGCGCTGAATTTGTGATACCGAATTGCGACGAGGTTCTACGTTAGCTTATGGGAATAAAAATTGCGGGCGACAGGTGAAATATACGCGCTGCATTTAAATGCGGCACCGTATATGTGATAGCAAAACCGCGTAAAAACCGGCGTCACCAGCTTTTGCAGGTGACGCCGCATATGTAATTTTGCTCCAGATGTTTAAAATCAGCGGAAGCAGAGTCAGCAGTAAATGTAGTTTATCAATCGTGTAAAAGCTTTTTAACAAAATGAGACAGAGTTATGCAGGAACCAGCACTAATTGGCTAAAATTAAGTTTGAAAAAAAGGACTGAGATAAGGGGGCAGTCTGCAGAAGCTAGATACAAGGTAATCACAGAGGTAAAAAGTATATTAATATAACAGCGTTGGTTATGCAAAACTGGAGAATGGGTAATAAAGGGATTATCTATTTTTTTAAACAATAACACTTTTCAAGTAGACTGCCCCTTTAAACACTCTTGTTTATTTACTTATTAAATATTAAGGTAGTGAATAATGGCTAGTAAAGATATACAGTAAAAATATGAATGTATTGTCACTTTGTTTGCTTTACATTACTGATAAATAAATCATGGTTGTTACCTTTTCTGGAAAAAAATACCATCCACGCTTATTAACATATATTTACATAAATAATTACACAACATGATGTTAAATGATCATTTGTTTGTAATTAGATTCCAATACATTTATAAGAAGTTTAGAAGACATTTACCCATGATAGCATCTTATTTCTATATTTAATCTTATTTTTAATTTTGACCTGAGTCTTAAAAATACTGACCATGGGCTAGATTACAAGTGGCGAGTTATTCTTAGTGCGGGACGTGGTAAAAAAAAGAAAATTTGGGTTCAATGGATTAACATGCCTGAAGGCCTAACATAAAGTGAAAGGGAAAAAAAAAAGAAGTTGAACCAATCACAACATGAATACATTCAAATAAACTAGTACACTCCTCCTGTATATACACTTTCTGATTAAAATAATTTTATAAGGGTTAAAAGGTATACGATATATATGACAAAGTATTTAAATAGGAAACAGCTATGTGTGTGTGTATATATATATATATATATATATATATATATATATATATATATATATATACAGTATATATATATGTCTATATGTCTGTAAGTTTGTATATATGTGTATACACATGGGTACTTTTTATTTTTAAATATTTATTTATATATATATTAACAGAAAAGATCAGCACTCACCAACCTAATAACCACTCAGTGCACGGCCAAAACATAAATACAACAGTATGTATTGCATAAGGACAAGACCTGGTGATGATCCCTGTAGTCCCTCGCAAAGAAAGCCAGCACACGAGATTTGAACAACACACCTTCCTTTAATGCCAAAAAAGCATATATAGATGGTTATATGGAAAGAATGAGATCTATTACAATAAGAAGGGTAGGTTTACTAAAAATAAACGTGTAAACTTTGACACTATTGACAGCAGTGGGGGTGATTCCTCAGGGAGTGAAATTACTTCACAGAAGGCAGCTAGTGGTAGTGGAGTGTCCACAAGATCTTCACAGAGGCCCCCTTTACCCACAGTTACAGACCCAGACACCATAGGAGGGGGGGGAGGAAACACCAAAAACCCGCAAATCGAAAAACGAAACAATAGTGTACAATTTGAGTTCACAAATTTTGTCTGAGGACGAGCTTTCACTACTCAATAAGGGTTTATCATTTATCCCTACCCCTAAATCTGATTTATTTGATATCCGTGTGGATTTACATCGCTTTCAGCGACAATTAAAACTGAAAGAGTTCTTTAAAAATAGTGTTGATTATGAACCAAAACCGTTTAAAGTTAAGAGTTCATTTGAACCTCCTATCACACATTCAACAATTAAAACGTTCACACATGGTTAATACAGATATCAGTGCAAATCAATCTAATTTGAGTAATACATGGGATAATCTCACCACAATGGAAAGAAGTACTTTAAAAACTTTAACTGAAGATAGTACCATTGTGATCAGGCAAGCCGACAAGGGCGGTGCCATTGTGGTGTTAGATTATCACATGTATAGATGTGAAGCACTCAGACAATTAGAGGATGGTATAACTTACCGCAAGTTGACGTTTAACCCTACCACTAAATTTAAAGAACAGGTTGACAAACTCTTGTGTATGTCTTTGGATGCAGGGTTTATTGATGAGGACACCTTTGGTTATTTGACGGTTGAGAACCCTATCAGTCCTATTTTGTACCTCTTGCCCAAAATACACAAGAGTATGGTTAACCCACCAGGTCGTCCAATAGTGTCAGCGAGAGGCTCGCTTCTCCAGCCTCTCGCTGAATACATTGATCACTTCCTGCAACCTGTTGTCCAATCGACTGGATCTTACTTGAGGGATTCTTCTGAACTCATACATCTTCTATCACAGATGAATGACATCCAAATTGATGACATTCTAGTCACATTGGATGTTGTCAATTTATATACCATTATCCCACATTCACATGGGATGGAGATGGTCAGGAGAATCCTATCTGGTAATCCTTATTATTGTGGCCCACCTGTGGAGTTCTTGTTGGAGCTTCTGGAGCTCTGTTTAGCCAAGAATTATTTCCGATTTGAAAATACATTTTATTTGCAAATACTTGGAACGGCTATGGGGTCTAATATGTCCCCGTCCTATGCAAATATCTATATGTCCATGTATGAACAGGAGCATATTTTTTTGGCTGAACAGGGCTCCATCAGGTTCTTCAAGCGCTACATTGATGATGTCTTTATGATATGGAGGGGTGACAAAGAGTCTTTAACCTCATGGTTTAATCATCTTAATGGTCTAAATTCTACTGTACGGTTCAAGATGGACATTAATGACAATTGTATACATTTTTTGGATCTTGAGATATACAAAAAAGATACACCATATGGCCTCAGACTCTTTACAACACTGTATAATAAACCTACAGATAAGAATTCAATCCTTCACTGTAATAGTTTCCATTCATCTTTTAAAAAAAAGGGGGTAAGCTCATCTCAACTCCTGCGTGTCGTACGCAATAATACCGAGGAGACCCACAAGAAGGTTCAACTAGAAGCAATGGCACAGAAATTTATTGAGAGAGGCTATCCTGAATCGCTGATCACAGAACAAGGTGATAAAGCAATAGCACTCAGCCAACAATCACTGCTAATAAAACCACTCAAGCCGGTTGAACAACGTATGAATTTCATTACCACATACACTCCAGCATCACGTAAAGTACAAGATATAATCAAGCAGCACTGGCCGATTGTGTCAACAGACACTACATTACCGTTTGGAGAAACACCACCACCAAGATTGGTCTATAAGATCTTCGTGACATTTTGATGAAGACCGACCCTATTACAAGTTACCAAAGTCAAACCTGGTTACCCCCTAAGAAGAAGGGATGCCATAGATGTGGGAATTGTATCACTTGTAATGGCATGATCGTTGGTAATAGGTTTCACCATCCACACACGAATCAAATCTTCAATATACGTCATCGGCTCACGTGCACTTCAGATCATGTGATCTACGTGATCATTTGCCCATGCTCGCTATATTATGTGGGTAAAACCATCACATCTTTCAGAGAGAGGTTAGCCAACCATAAGACAGCCATTGGATTGGCTTTGGATAAGGGCACCTCTGATCAGCCGGTGGCACGCCACTGTGCACAAGCTGGACATTCTATCTCTTCATTGAGGACTATCCTAATTGACCACGTACCGAAGAATAGATGTGGGGGTGATCGAGCCAAGGCTTTGTTAAAAATGGAATCTCGTTGGATCTATCGACTTGACACTATAGCACCCAGGGGCTTGAATATGTCTATTGAATACAGCTGCTTCTATAAATGACTGTGGGTTTCCTTTCATCTTACTATGGATGTTCTTACTATACCCTAGACACACGCTGCAAAATTTTGTAAATATGTTTAGTTATTTTTTTTGCTAGCCACTAGATGATTTTGACAATGTATAATGATCTAAGTTACATTTAAATCCTGATTGGACTATAATATTGGCTAAAATCAGCTCATTTTGTAATAGATCGTTCAATCATAAATATATTGGTGGCCTGCAATGAATATAACTATCTGTTTTTAAAATAAGTTTAATTAGTAAGTTTCACTGGCCAATCAGTTGCAATTTATTTCTGTGCAACCTGCAAACAGGTTGGTTTTTTCGTCATCTACTAAGTATATGCCTATTGGCGTACATTTTTGTCCCTGATATTATTTGTACATTTAGGTGTATAATGCGTAGTGTTGTCTTGGTGCCCATTCATTAATAGAGTTGACGTTTATATTTTTTGTCTTTTATGTTGCGGCATGTTTTCCGCTGAACTTGTATTATTGTATATGGCTACCATGACAACTAGTTCTGACGCCATGACATCACTGCGTACGCATGCGCTATTACATCATTTACGCATGCGCAGTTGCGAGATACACGCTACTGAGTTACTATGGACACGCGTTTATGCTTGCGGTCCATGTCCAACATTATGGCATACAGCTGAGCTAATCATCTTTGTATTTGGCGTTTTTTTGTGCTGCATCTGATTGGTGGGTGGGGGTATTTAAGGGTTTATTTGTGTATGTTGTATTATGCCTGATTTATCTTCATGAACTGCTGCATGTGACCAAGGCTCCAGTGGGAGCTGAAACGTTTTTAAATGCTTTTTTGGCATTAAAGGAAGGTGTGTTGTTCAAATCTCGTGTACTGGCTTTCTTTGCGAGGGACCACTACAGGGATCATCACCAGGTCTTGTCCTTATGCAATACATACTGTTGTATATATATATATATATATATATATATATATATATATATATATATATATATATATATATACATATACACACACACATCTATACCTGTATGTATTCATATAGATACAGTATAAAAGTATAAATATGTATTTAAAAATAAATCATCAGCTATACACACACACATATATATACTGTATATTATTAAAAAAAGAACATTTTCTTCTATGTAAGAAGATTGGATTGTAAAATATGCATAACTAACTAGTTTAGTGCAGTTGGTCAAATGCGTTTTGGGTTTGCGCAAGCAACACTTATTAGGTTCTTTTTTTGAACAGCATGCTCAAGACTATGGGGAGAAGAAGTTAATGCAGTTGCGATAACCGAGTCCTGAAGTTAACGCACAACGGTTTCCGCTCTTGTGCTAGCAAGAAAGGATTTACCGTGCCACTTGTAATGTGGCCCCATGTTGGTAAAATACCATCTGTGTGGCAACGCTAAGGCTGCCTAAAAGGATAAAACCTGTTTTATTTTGCCTACATCACTATCTTCAGATAAGACATCAAACTGAAAATTAAAGTGCACATATTATTCGAATGTTTGAGGCAGCATAACCTATGCTCCTGGAATGAACAATTATCCATTGAGGCACCTACAGCTGTTAGTGAAAGAACACGTGGAACAATGTTACTACATGCCTTCAACACACTGCTAAAAGTCAAGGGTCCTCTCTATCCTGGACAGATATTCACCTAAATATTGACAAAATCACATATTATAGCATATAGATTCTAGGTCAGATTTATTTGGGCTGTGTGGAGCAGCAGAAACAAACCACAAATTTAGGAAGTAGAAATTGCTTCTTTTTCCTCTCCACCACCTCAGAGGTGGCACAATCAAGTACCTGACACACGCTTGTTAAGGGTGATTGACATGCCCTGCTCTAGCAAACTTGGTTGTGCTGGAGCAGAAGGTGCGGCACAAGAATCCTTTTGTGCAATGATACATTTCACCCTGCAATGAAACATCGCAAGGGGGGATTGCAGAAGGACAGGTTCAAAACTTGCAAACCTGTCGGCCCACAGGGATGGTAAATTTACTCCTCTGTCTAAGCAGAATGGAATCTTAAAGGGACATTAAAGTCCAAATGAAATTTTCATGGTTCAAATTAGCTCTTGGAATCCTGTGTTGAAGAAAACATCTAGACATGCTAATGGACATTACCATGTCTTGAGCACTATACGGCAGCAGTATATTTCATATACTATATAGTTTGCCTCAACGTTGTCCCTGGATATCCGTAACTAAGCTACCAGCCTCTACACAATCTCCAGGAAAGGTTAGGGGCATGCCATCTTGCTGCTGTTTGTTTTGGTTTTGTCATATCTGGACACAAAACTAAATATGCTACTATATATACAGCACTGCAAATCTGTCTGCTAAATTCTAGCGCTGTCAATCAAGCTGCTCTGGATATTCATTTTCCTCAGCCACTTCTGCCTGAGCCTTGCCATTTTTAGATTTTGAATGAATTAATTTAGTTAATTTAACACCACCTGATTTAATCTCAGCAGGCCTTATTTTAGGAAGATCCATTGAGAACATCAGCATAAGTATATCTATTTGAACACAGCCATTTGTTCTCTCTGCAACTTATATTGACTTTTTTTTCTTCCAGAAGCAGCTTTTCTGTTTTAACTTCCTGTGCATGTAGTGTCTTCCCTTTAGTCTGTACAGTGTCTTGTTTGTTTTTTTATAGTTTCCAGTTGGTTTCTCTTTCATGCTCTGCTCATTTCTGCAAATACTCCACAGGCTCGGCGCTAAACAAGATTATATCAGTTTCTCTGTGCCTGTTCCTGTGAACATATTCCACAAATATTGCTATAAACTGCTATATATCCCAGACTGTCTTTGCTCCTCCAGATACTCTGTGTTCAGACCCTCTTACCAGATACTCTAGCTTGGTACATGGGGTTGCCAGTTTCCACACAGATGGTATTTTACCGACACAGACAGTATTTTTAAGATTCAGTTTAAAGTTGAAAATAAAATTTTGTATTGGAATCTACTTATAAACAAACGATCATTCAAAATCAGTCCTAGCAAACAGAGATGTAACTCTGTGGCAGGGCCCCATTTTAAGACCTAGCTAACGAGCAATATACATACACACACACACACATATATATATATATATATATATATATATATGTATATATATATAAATTATACACGCACACATACACATACACTCAAACACATACATACATACATACACATATCCATATACACACACATATACACACACAAACACACAAACATATACACGCACAAACATATACACACACATATACACACACAAACACACAAACATATGCACACACAAACATATACACACACAAACACACAAACATATACACACACATATACACACACAAACACACAAACATATACACACACACATATACACACACAAACACACAAACATATACACACACATATACACACACAACCACACTTTGAACTGGTTGTTTGGTTGCTATGACAACCATTTTTGGCGGTTTTTTGCACTAGGGGGAGGGGTTTGTGTATGCTTAAATGTTTGCTTCACTTGTATGTTGTTGGTCTGATGAAGGGGAGCATTCCCCGAAACGTTACTGAATAAACTACTTGTTTTTTACTTAAGTCCAGAGAGTGCTGTTTCCTGTTTTGCTACATTTCAACTACTCTAGCACCCTGGCCCTTGGAGAACTGTTTGTGAGAGTGCAACTGACTCTTTTTGCCCATATACACACACATATACACACACAAACACACAAACATATACACGCACAAACATATACACACACATATACACACACAAACACACAAACATATGCACACACAAACATATACACACACAAACACACAAACATATACACACACATATACACACACAAACACACAAACATATACACACACACATATACACACACAAACACACAAACATATACACACACATATACACACACAAACACACAAACATATACACACACAAACACACAAACATATACACACACACATATACACACACAAACACACAAACATATACACACACACATATACACACACAAACACACAAACATATACACACACATATACACACACAAACACACAAACATATACACACACAAACACACAAACATATACACACATACATACCCTCTAGCACCTCCACCAGTTTACCTTTACCTGCTAACTACC
Source organism: Bombina bombina (assembly GCF_027579735.1). Taxonomy (NCBI): domain Eukaryota; kingdom Metazoa; phylum Chordata; class Amphibia; order Anura; family Bombinatoridae; genus Bombina; species Bombina bombina. The sequence goes on along the minus strand of NC_069503.1, from coordinate 599,642,297 downwards.
CGCTACAATAATAGTCTTACTGATTCTGAAACTGTAAACTGTTATTTAGCCTTTATTATTATGGTTTGTCCTTAGCGTCTGATACAATTCTCTTTAAATCCAGTCTGCAAATATGAGCTACATTATTCCTATAATCATCATCCAGGATCCAGATACCTTGGTAAAGAGTTGGTGCTCTCAATTCCCTGCCAGTACTCTGAGGATCCATTGAAAGCACAGCATCCTGACAACGAGAACCCGCAATAGCACAGCGCATACACCTCTCGCTACCAACATGGCATTATGCTGTTACTGTAGCTTTGCATTTAACTGGCTGCTTGCAGTGTAGGTTTGGTAGCTCCATTTGGAATCTCACATGGGCATATTGTTAATATAATGAAGGTTGAAGGGACAAAGCAACTGATTTGTGGTGTTAGCTGTGAATGCACCAGGCATAATGAGTGCTGCATGGACCTTGCATCTGAAATGGCCTAATAGGGCTGCTTATGGTTATTTGGATCCAAATTTTGCATTGGGTATTTTAGCAGCATGATCAGTATTTTCAAAGTTTAGGTCAATGTAAATAATAAAGAATAAGAGCTAGATTACAAGTGGAGCACTAATTACCGCTTTCACTAGAGTGGTAACTGTGCTAGAAGTAAACCTTTTGTACTCGTTGGGTTGATCTGGTATTACAAGTTGAAAGTAAAAAGTTATCGCTCCAGTGCTAACCCGTCAAGCTCAAAAAGCAGAATAACCTATTCCCCCATAGAAGTTAATGGAGAAAAAAGTGTGAACAAAATGTAACACCCTACTCACATGCTAACCTGAATCACCATAAGCCCCTTTTCAATTAACCCCTAAACTGCCACATAGCCTACCTAAAAAGGCTCCACTACACCATTAACCCCTAAACCACCGGCCCCCACATATCAAAGTCTTCACTACACTTTTAACCCCAAACCACCAGCTTCCCAATACAAAGTAACCCACTAACTTCTAAACCCCCTAACACCCCCTAAGTTAACCCAAAATAGACTAACCCTACTTTCACCAAAAAAAACTAACTACCTTTAAAAAAAAAAATACTTACCTGAGAAATAAAAAAAACCTAGCCTTGCTTTTTAAAAAAAGCCCTACCATTACAAAAAATAAAAAAGCCCTATAATTACAAAAAATAAAAAAGCCCTATAATTACAAGAAAATAAAAAAACCCTACCATTACAAAAAACAACAAACAAAAAGAGTTATGCCTAGTCTAAGAACCCAAAATAAAAAAAATAAAAAAAAAGCTATTCTAAAACTAAACTACAAATAGCCCTTAAAAATGTTATGTTAGGGTTTGTTATTTTTTGGTAATGGTATTTTTTTAAAAAATTTTTTAATAGCAATTGTATTTTTTTTGTTTTAATAGTAATGGTAGGGTTTCAGTTTTAAAAGGTAAGATTTTTTTTAAATTTCACAGGTACGTTTTTATTTTTTAAAGGTAGGGTTAGTCTAGTTTGGGTTAACTTAAAGGGAAACTGAACCCAATTTTTTTTCTTTCATGATTCAGATAGAGCATGAAATTTTAAGCAACTTTCTAATTTACTCCTATTATCAAATGTTCTTTATTTTCTTGGTATCTTTATTTGAAATAGTGATCAAGATAGAATCCAGCACAGGGCACAAGTCCTCAAATAGGTGAGAGTAATCCTTCAGAGTGACTGCCACACTCAAACATAATAGTGTGAGGTAATAGAAAGGAAGGAAAACTTCTCATATAATCCAAAGTTTTATTGGCACAGGATCAGATAACAAAATAACCACAACGTTTCGGGGTCAATACCCCTTAGTCATGTGATGATCTTGCATCTTTATTTGAAATGCAAGAATGTAAGTTTAGATGCCGGCCCATTTTTGGTGAACAACCTAGGTTGTCCTTGCTGATTGGTGGATAAATTCATCCACCAATCAAAAACTGCTGTCCAGGGTTCTGAACCAAGAAAAAAGCTTAGATGCCTTCTTTTTCATCTAAAGTTAGCAAGAGAACGAAGAAACATTGATACTAGGAGTAAATTAGAAAGTTGATTAAAATTGCATGCTCTATCTGAATCACAAAATAAAAAATTTGGGTTCAGTGTCCCTTTAACTTAGGGGGTGTTAGGTTAGGGGTTTAGATGTTAATGGATTAATAGCGTAGTGGAGACTTTGTGATGTGGGGGTGCTGGCAGTTTAGGGGAAAATAGTGTAGAAGCTTACTTTGCGGTGGGGTGTGTGGTGGTTTAGGGGTTAATAGTGTAAAGAGGTAGTTTGCGATGTGGGGAGGTGGCAGTTTAGGGGTTCATAGTGTAGTTTGGTGCAACTGTTTCCTCCAGACAGACTCTTTACGCTGCCTTTCATATATAAATAAGACTATAAATAAAAGAGACAATCTATTTGGCAGGAAGTACATAGCAACCAATGGACATTAGTAGGAATTTCCTATTAACCAATGAGCACTAGTAGAAAGTACACAACTGATACAGAGAAATTAGTTTAAATTTAAATTTAAAGGGACATTAAACCCAATTTTTTAGTTCATTATTCAGGTAGAGAATACAGTTTGAAACTGCATTTCAATTTACTTCTATTATCTAATTTGCTTCATTCTTAAGATATCCTTTGCTGAAGAAATAGCAATGCACATAGGGGAGCCGATCACACGAGGCATCTATGTGCAGCCCCCAATCAGAAGCTGCTGGGCCTATCTAGATATGCTTTTCAGCAAAGTATATCAAGAGAATGAAACAAATTAGAAAGTTGTTTAAAATTGCATAATCTTCCTAATTCATGAAAGAAAATTTTAAGCTTTTTTTTTGCAGGTAATAAATAAATTACGTAACATGTTTAGATACTGCTATTTTATATGGATGACATATTTTTTGTGTACAGTGTCCCTTTAAGTTTATACTCTAAAAGGAAATATGGACAGACTTGATAAACCTTTTAGTTCCTCTCTGACAACAAAATGTATGTTTAATACTTTACCCAGTTCTCCCTCCATAAAACTATGCAGACCTAGTTATTATATTACAAAAAAGGCTTTTCACTTTTCTGTTTAAAAATCATATTAAAAAATAAAAATTCTCTAAAGTGTTGTTAATGTGAATTTGACCGACAAACCGCACCCCACCAGGGGCTTTCTTGTTATCTATTGCATTATCATGAAAGATTATCCGTCATATTGCAGCTGCTCCCCGGTTTCTGACAGTGAATATAACCTTCCTAGTCACTGTAAGAACTCACAGTACTGTGCTTGGAAATAGGCTCACAGTTTGCTCTGTGCTGCTAGAGTATCTCTACACAAGTTCAATCTACCTCTAATGTGTTATAATTAAGCAACCAGATGGTTCTTGCTTATTAAAAGTGAATGTTTTTAAAATATTCAAGAGTCTCTTCTCAGACTCCTACCAACTTCTCCAAGGTGGGTAATTACATTTATTTAAATTGATCATTTTGAAAGTTGGGCTTGTGTACTTGAATAAATCATTTTTTTTTACAAAAGAAATAGAAATGCATGGGATTCTCAAATGCAAAAAAAGTAAAGAATTTTAGATTTTGGCTAGAAAAAACATTTGGAGCAACACAAAATATTTTACAATATAAATGTGCATTTTCTGCTTTGGTAAATCATGGCTAAAACTGGGAAAGCAGTGATACAAATACCATGTAGATATAATCAATATATGCATGTAATATACACATATATACACATAAGCAAACACCTACAAAACATGGAGCTGGACTTCATTTATAGACCGGAGTGGATGCACAGTTCACCAGGCTTTCCCATTTAGGGCTCCTTTCCATTGAGCCATTAAAAATGGAGCCGTAAGCTATTGAAGTTTCCGGCAGCTAAAAGTAATTTACGGCTCTATTTTAGTACCAGGTTTCCATTAAAATTACCCTTTTCGTGTAGGTGTAGCCTTGTGTTAACGCTTCAACCCGATGCCGGATTTCTTGAAAAATAATTGGTTACTATGGTAACCCAAACTTACACTACACTTACACTCAATCAAATATACGGCGCCTCATACAAGTGCGGCGCATATATATTTTACCCGTCCCTCGCTGTTATGATAAAAGCAAACACCTAACGCATGCGCAATTATCTACCTCTCAACTGCCATCCCCCCACCGCAATAATAACTAATAAATGTATTAACCCCTAATATGCCAACCCCCATATGACAAAGTATCTATTAAATTTATTAACCCCTAAACCGCCATCCCCCCACATCGCAACAAACAATAAAATTAATTAACCTCTAAACTGCCATCCCCCACAATGCAAAGTACCTATTTAAACTATTAACTCCTAATCCCCCCCCGCCACAATGCAATCTACCTATTTAACCTATTAACTCCTAATCCGCCATCCCCCCACAATACAAAAGTATTAATCTAATTACTAAGCCCCCTAACCGAACACCCCCTAAGTTAACCCCCATTATATAAAATAAAAAAAGACTATTATACCAAAATACCAAAATAAAAATCCTAAACTAAAATCAAAATAAAAAATCCTAAAAAATTCAAATCAGCCAATAGAATGAGAGCTGCGTAAATCCTATTGGCTGTTCAAATTAGCAAATAGGATTTAAGCAGCTCTCATCCTATTGGTTGATTTGAAATTTTCAGCCAATAGGAATACAAGGTACCCCAATATAAAACGGGTACCTTGCATTCAAGCTTCAGTTTGTGGCGGATGATCACATGAAGAGGAACCTCCACGACGGATGACCGCGCCACCGCCATCGGAGGACCGCTCAACACCCCAGGGAAGAAGATAGATGTCATCCCTGCGATAATGAAGATGTCACCGCCTGGATGAAGACTTGTCGCCGCCTGGTTGACGAGGGATGTCCGGACTTCAGGAACGGTGAGTACATATCTTGGGTTTTTTTAATTTTGGGGTGTTTTTTTTTTTTTAAGATTAGTTTTTTTTTTTTTAATGGGTAGCAAAAGAGCTGATTGCCCTTTTAAGGGCAATGCCCATACAAATTCCCCTTTAGGGGCAATAGGTAGATTAGATTTTTATAGTTAGGTCTTTTCTATTTTGGGGGGTTGCGTGGGTGGGGTTTTTTACTGTTAAGGGTTATTTTGTATTTCTTTTTAGGTAAAAGAGCTGATTGCTTCAGGGCAATGCCATACAAAAGTCCCTTTGGTAGTTTAGTCTTAGATTAGGGGGTGTTTTTATTTTGGGGTTGCTTTTTTGTTTTAATAGGGGTATTAGATTAGGTTTAAATTTTATTATTTTGAATAATTTCATTAATTTTTTAATGTAATCTTAGATTTTTTTATTTTTTGTGATCTGAGATTTTTTATTTTATGTAATCTTAGATTTTGTATTTAAATTAAATATTAGGTTCTATTTTTTATGTAATGTTAGGATTATGGCGGATTAGGGGTTAATAGTTTTAATAATTACTTTGCGTTTTGGGGGGATGGCGGTTTAGAGGTTAATACATTTTAGTCGCCTAGATTACAAGTTTTGCGCTATAGAGGGTGCGAAACAAACGCAACAAAAATTGCGTTATTTCACCCTCCATAGTGGTGCCATTACAAGTTTCTAAAAAGCCGCCTTGTGCGTGCGATATGGTGGCGATAAACTCCATACCGCACATAATCCAAGTGCTGCGAATATGTGCTTGTGCACACTTTCCCCATAGACCTCAATGGAGAGAGCGTGTTAGAAAAAAAACTAACACCTGAAGCGCGGAATGGTGATTACCCTAACGCAACCCCATTGATGTCTATGGGGAAAAAAAAGTTAAGTTTAAACCTAACACTATGACATAAACCCCACGTCTAAACACCCCTAATCTGCTGCTCCCGACATCGCCGACACCAAAATAAATTATTAACCCCTAATCTACCGCTCTCGACATCAGCGCCACTAATAAAGTTATTAACCCCTATTCCGCCACTATAATACAGTTATTAACCCCTATTCCCCGCACCCCAACATCGCTGCCACAATAATAAAGCTATTAACCCCTATTCCGCCACTCCATGACATCGCCACCACTAAATAAAGTTATTAACCCCTAAACCTCTGGCCTCCCACATCACCGCCACTAAATAAACCTATAAACCCCTCAACCGCCAGCCCCCCACATCGCAAAAAACTAAATTAAAATATTAACCCCCTAAACCTAACAACCCCCTAACTTTGAATTAAAATTACAATATCCCTATCTTAAAATAAATAAAAACTTACCTGTGAAATTAAAAAACCTAAGTTTAAACTAACAATTAACCTAACATAACTATTATACTAAACTATTATACTAAAATTAAAAAAACTACCAATTAAATAAACTAAATTACACTTAAAAAAACCTAACACTACTAAAAAAGTTTAAGTCTAAAATTACAAAAAAATACAAAATACAAAATTACAAAAATATAACAAACACTAAATTACAAAAAATAACAAACGAAATTATCCAAAATAAAAACAATTACACCTACCTAATCTAATATCCCTATAAAAATAAAAAAATAAAACAAAATAAAACCTAAGCTACCCAATGCCCTAAAAAGGGCATTTGTATGGGCACTGCCCTTAAAAGGGCATTTAGCTCTTTTAAAAAAGCCCAAACCCTAATCTAAAATAAAAACACACCCAACAAAAGTAAAAAAAATGGACATCCAGACGGTGAAGTCTTAATCTAGGCGGCAAGGTCTTCATCCATTCAGGCAGCGTCTTCTATCTTCATCCGGGCGGTGTCTTCTATCTTCATCCCGGCGGCACGGAGCGGGTCAATCCTTAAAAGTCGTGTAGGAAAATCAAATAAGGACTAGACATGTGCTGCCAAGAAAATGTAATTTCGTGAAAAAAATGTAATTCCCAAATAGTCAGGGAAATTTGCTGCCCCGAATATTCGGTGGCTGCACTATTTGGTATTTGTATAGTTTAAAACAAAACAAAAACTGAATTTTCATTAAACATTTATATTTGTTTTTGTTTAAATGATTCAAAGCTACAGGTGAAAGTTTACCTGTAGCTACAATTACATACCTTAATGTGCTCTGGAGAGCATAGAGAGCACAGTCACTGAGGTAAGTATTAACTGCTTAAAATATAAAATAAAGTAAACAAATTCATGCTGATAATTTTCGTCAGTATTTTTTTATTTTCTTTATTAGCTTTTTTGCATTCAGATTTTCGTGACGAATGTGCATTTGTCTGAAAATTAATATACATCTCAAATAAGGATATCAAATGCAACACACAAAATAGCAAGCATTTGCTTAGATATACACACAGATAGATCAAACATAAAAATGAACAGTTAGTTAAAGCTTTTGGCTCAGTGGTGTATTTAGGTTTTCTGCTGCCCTAGGCACCCAACATTTTGCTTCCCCCACCCCCCCCCTAGGTTTTAGGCCTTTTTTGGCCATAATAAGTTTTGGTGAGGGTGTAACATGACTTTTTTTCCCCATGGCATTTCCAAAGTAAATGTTCATGTTCAAGTGCAAGTGCTTTTATATATGTGTGCGTGTGTCTGTGTGTATATGTGTTGGTGTATATGGTGAGTGTGTTTTTATGGTGTGTGTATGTGTAGTGAAGTGTGCATGTGTAGCACAGTGTGTAGTGAGTGTGTGTGTAGTGGGACTCAGCAAGTGCTGCTCCCCCAAAAAATCTGCTGCCCTAAGCAAGTGCCTTATTTGCCTAGGCCAAAATACGCCCCTGATTTGGCTAAATGGTGATAGTGCCAGGTGCAACATCAATGCCTCTTCTTTCCTTAGTCTCTAACTTACAGCCAAACACGTGTAAAAATTACACATGGTCATGACACATCTTTGTATCTTAGTGTGTTTGGTTTGATGCTAGAATATGATAGCAACTCAATTTAAATACTAGATAATCTCCTGGCAAAGCCACTCGTCCCAAGCTACAGCCAAACACGTGTAAAAATTACACATGGTCATGACACATCTTTGTATCTTAGTGTGTTTGGTTTGATGCTAGAATATGATAGCAACTCAATTTAAATACTAGATAATCTCCTGGCAAAGCCACTCGTCCCAAGCTATAAAGAGATGCAGTTAGTTCATTTTTATGCGAGAACAAATAGGGCAGTAAATATATATTTGTTCAGGCAGTAATCTATAAAAGCTTGTACAGAAATAAACCATATTTACTAAGAGATTTGCAGGTCGTCTAGTGTAAACATTAGAGTGTGTAATTTATATATAGAAAACGTTTGGCTCGTGTTATTTTAAACACCTGGTTGCAATACATGGTAATGGTTAATGATACATAGGTGTGTATTTGTGTTCACAAAAATATATATAGGGGATGGATTCATGGTTTAAGTTTTGAAATACTATCTTTAAGATATTAGCATTTTGGATTTGATATAATTTTGTTTTTCTCACCTAATTTAGAAATAGTGACATGTAGGCAAAAACATTTTGCCCTAGATTACAAGCGGAAAAAAGTTTGTACTATGGTGCGCTAAAAATAATTAAAACGGCATCCATAGCACTTTCATCTTTGCTCTTATATTACAAATTTAGAGTAAAATATTAGCACTAGAGCAAAAGCCAGGGCGCACTAACATCTGGCCTTAATAGACTACTATGGGGTGCACTAAAAAACTTGATTGCTAACACGAAGGTGAGCTAAGACCAAGGTAAAATAGTGGAGTTCTTCACAGTTTTAATCTATCTATCTATCTATCTATCTATCTATCTATCTATCTATTTTAAAATAAACGTTTAAACAGTGATTTAAAGGGATATGGTATATCACAAGGTGTTTGACTAGGAAGGGTTTAAAAGTATATATGTATATGTGCAGATTTGTAAGTGCAAATAAGTTTATGTGTATGTATGTATATAAGTGAGTGTGTGTGTGTATATATATATATATATATATATATATACACACACACAATATATATATACACACACACACACACACACACACACACACACACAGTATTCAAATATTTCCATTCAAGTCCTTTTTAATATATTCCAGTGCACTTCACTAATAAGGGTACTGTTTTCCACTAAATTATATAGAAACACATATCCAGTGGCAGCAATTCTTAAGAAAAATAAAAATCCTTTATTGGAGTAACATGACTCTGGTACAAAAAAAGCTATGTTTCGGGTTCACACATGTGCATGCGTTTGTGCTTGTGTACAACTCATAGCTCAACACTTGTAATATGAGCAATGACCGTGAACTCTGCTGCACTTTCCATTGATAATGTAGGGCTTGCTAAAAAATGTCAGCCTTGCTTTCATTCGCTGGTACATTTTTTTTACCATTGATTGTGCGGTAATGCAGGATTGCGATATGAATAGCGCACACTGAGTTATCGATAGCACTATATCTTTACATATTAAGACATATAAATAGCTGTGTTACTTGACCATCTCAAAAAACAATATAGTTGCAAGAAACCTATAGACAAATATAAAGCAGGTAGAAAGAAATGAAAAAATATGTAGGGAACTGATTAACACTCATCCTCTTTCCCTTATTAGATGACTGAAGAAGTGATTTTTTCTAAATTAAAATATATGTGCATAGGTGTGCGCAGGACCTGGGATTTGGTAATAATAAGAAAGGATTCAGAGAGCATTGCGTGGGGGTAACAAATAAATATGTTTCCAGGGCAGATTTAAACCTAAGCACATTTGTGTCCATAGACTAAACAGGGAATCATACTTTTATAACCGAGAAATCAAATTCATACAGGGAGTGCAGAATTATTAGGCAAAATGTATTTTTGAGGATTAATTTTATTATTGAACAACAACCATGTTCTCAATGAACCGAAAAAACTCATTAATATCAAAGCTGAATAGTTTTGGAAGTAGTTTTTAGTTTGTTTTTAGTTATAGCTATTTTAGGGGGATATCTGTGTGTGCAGGTGACTATTACTGTGCATAATTATTAGGCAACTTAACAAAAAACAAATATATACCCATTTCAATTATTTATTTTTACCAGTGAAACCAATATAACATCTCAACATTCACAAATATACATTTCTGACATTCAAAAACAAAACAAAAACAAATCAGTGACCAATATAGCCACCTTTCTTTGCAAGGACACTCAAAAGCCTGCCATCCATGGATTCTGTCAGTGTTTTGATCTGTTCACCATCAACATTGCGTGCAGCAGCAACCACAGCCTCCCAGACACTGTTCAGAGAGGTGTACTGTTTTCCCTCCTTGTAAATCTCACATTTGATGATGGACCACAGGTTCTCAATGGGGTTCAGATCAGGTGAACAAGGAGGCCATGTCATTAGATTTTCTTCTTTTATACCCTTTCTTGCCAGCCACGCTGTGGAGTATTTGGACGCGTGTGATGGAGCATTGTCCTGCATGAAAATCATGTTTTTCTTGAAGGATGCAGACTTCTTCCTGTACCACTGCTTGAAGAAGGTGTCTTCCAGAAACTGGCAGTAGGACTGGGAGTTGAGCTTGACTCCATCCTCAACCCGAAAAGGCCCCACAAGCTCATCTTTGATGATACCAGCCCAAACCAGTACTCCACCTCCACCTTGCTGGCATCTGAGTCGGACTGGCGCTCTCTGCCCTTTACCAATCCAGCTACGGGCCCATCCATCTGGCCCATCAAGACTCACTCTCATTTCATCAGTCCATAAAACCTTAGAAAAATCAGTCTTGAGATATTTCTTGGCCCAGTCTTGATGTTTCAGCTTGTGTGTCTTGTTCAGTGGTGGTCGTCTTTCAGCCTTTCTTACCTTGGCCATGTCTCTGAGTATTGCACACCTTGTGCTTTTGGGCACTCCAGTGATGTTGCAGCTCTGAAATATGGCCAAACTGGTGGCAAGTGGCATCTTGGCAGCTGCACGCTTGACTTTTCTCAGTTCATGGGCAGTTATTTTGCGCCTTGGTTTTTCCACACGCTTCTTGCGACCCTGTTGACTATTTTGAATGAAACGCTTGATTGTTCGATGATCACGCTTCAGAAGCTTTGCAATTTTAAGAGTGCTGCATCCCTCTGCAAGATATCTCACTATTTTTGACTTTTCTGAGCCTGTCAAGTCCTTCTTTTGACCCATTTTGCCAAAGGAAAGGAAGTTGCCTAATAATTATGCACACCTGATATAGGGTGTTGATGTCATTAGACCACACCCCTTCTCATTACAGAGATGCACATCACCTAATATGCTTAATTGGTAGTAGGCTTTCGAGCCTATACAGCTTGGAGTAAGACAACATGCATAAAGAGGATGATGTGGTCAAAATACTCATTTGCCTAATAATTCTGCACTCCCTGTATATGAACCAATAATTAGAGTGCTATGGGAGGTCAAAACAGTGCCAAAAGCTTGCTTGAGTCAGATGGTAAACGCAAACTGAATCCCACTAACAAACTGAACATTTTATAAACCCCTAAGAAGCAGGCAATAAAAACACTTAGTAAACACATGCCCTGCAGGGCTTTCATTCATATTTTATAAATCTCAGATATTAAAAAGAATGATCTCTTGCACCTGCTAATTTTTTTACACATAGTACAGGGAGCAAAACTAGATCAGCACTAATTATAAAAACGTAGCCATAAATATAATGTTATATAATATCTGTCTGATGTCACATGATATAACTTTTTAACCTCTTGTTAGAGGTATGCTTAGCTTAAAGGGACATTATAATGTTAAAATTACATGCTCTAATCCAGCTATGTGTTTCAGCTCTGCAAAGAGGTTAATCACATAGCTGACGTCCAGCTTCGGATCAGAACAGCTCTGATCCAATCAGCAGTGCTAGTCACAGAGCTGGGTTATGAAATTAGCTATGCTGATCAGATCAGTGTCAGTTTCCACTTGGGACCAGCATTGCTCTGCATGACTTTATGTATGTGTTTAACCCCTTTGTGGGGTTGCATTGCAGCATCGATAGTGTTAAAATGACATGCTCTAAAGGATTAGTGCATGTCATTTTTACGCTAATGGCCCTTTAAAATAGATGCAAAAGTGTTTTCACATTATTTGACTCCTATATCGCTACTCACTTGTTTTAATGAAAAGCTTGTCCAGTTCCATGCACTGCTACTAGACAACCAAAGGTCATTGAGTTGTAATAAAGTTAATAAATAAAACATTGGGATGTGCAAATTAATCAAAACAAGAGTCAAAATGTGCTGCTATTAAAGTAAAAAATAAACTTTTATTATTTAGATACAGTGTATAATTGCATTTTTAAAAATCCAATTTCTTCTATTTTCAAAGTTACTTTTTTCTTTTGGTTTCATATGTTGAAAGTTTCCATGAGAGCATATTGAAGTAGGCTTAGGAGTGTATATATGTAATGTAGTTATAAACATTGTTGCAAACACTGCTGTCTTATAATACTGTTCTTAAAAGGATATGAAACCCATTTTTTTTCTTTCATGATTCAGATAGAGCATGCAATTTTAAGCTACCTTCTAATTTATACATTTAGCCACCAATCAGCCACCAATCAGCAAGCGCTACCCAGGTGCTGAACCAAAAATTAGCTGGCTCCTAAGCTTACATTTCTGCTTTTTCAAATAAAGATTCCAAAAGAACAAAGAAAAATTGATAATAGGAGTAAATTTGAAAGTCACTTAAAATTGCATGCTCTATCTGAATCATGAAAGACAATATTTGGGTTTCATATCCATTTTAAGGGATATGAAAATCAAAAAATTATTTTGTGATTCGGACAGAGCATATGATTTTTAAAAAAGTTTCTAATTTAATTCTATTATCAAATTAGTTTTGTTCCCATGGTATTCATTGTTAAAGAGATACCTAGGTAGATGTCTGGAGCACTACATGTCAGGAAATAGTGCTGCCCTCTACTGCTCTTGTTAATGGATAACATTCTAGCAAAACTTCTGCCATATAGTGCTCCAGACACGTGCACGCTCCTGAGCTTATGTCCCTGATTCTTAACAAAAAGTACCAAGAGAACAAAGAAAATTTGGCAATAGAAAGAAATTAAAACGTTTTTCAAAACATCATACTTATCTGAATCATGAAAAAATAAATTGGATTTTATATCAATTTAAAGGGACAGTAAAGTCAAAACTAAACTTTCATGATTCAGATAGGGCATGCAATTTTAAACAACTTTCCAATTAACTTTTATCATCAAATTTGCTTTGTTCTCTTGGTGGTATTTTTGAAAAGCTAAACCTAGGTAGGCTCAAACTGATTTATAAACCGTTGAAAAACGCCTCTTAGCTCAAAGCATTTTGAATGTTTTTCACGGTTAGACAGTACTAGTTCATGTTTGTCATATAGACAATATTGTGCTCACTCCCGTGGAGTTATTTAGGAGCCTGACATATTGGCTAAACTGCATGTCTGTCAAAAGCACTGAGATAAGGGGCAGTCTGCAGAGACTTAGATACAAGGTAACCACAGAGGTAAAAAGTGTATTAATAGAACTGTGTTGGTTTTGCAAAATTGGCGAATGGGAAGTAAAGTAAAGGGATTATCTATCTTTTTAAAACATAAAATTCTGTTGTAGACTGTCCCTTTTAGACACATGCATGCTCTTTAGCCTGATCTATGTTTTAACAAAGGATAACAAGAAAATGAATGACATTTCTGAACAGAAATAAATCAGATTTTTTTTTTAATATTACTCCTTATCACTTGGTCTTGGTGCGTTTTAAAATCCTCTTTATTGAAATGCCGAAGAGTAATAAAATCCCATCAGAATCTGTACATTTATGGTAGCTTTTCATTATAACTATGGTTGAAGCTTAGAAATAATACAATGCATAACAATCCAATAATTTCAGAGTGGTGTACAGGCCCACCCTGGTGTAAAACTAAACCATAGATTGTCTCAGAGAATATAACAACTATAACAAAAACAAAGCAATCTGACTATGGGCTGCTTAAATGATTAAACATTCACAATGGCAGGAGACAAGTTTATCAAGAAGAGCCCTGGATTAAATAGACAGCTTCTTTTCTTTAAAGGGACAGTCAACACAAAAAATGTTATTGTATAAAAAGATAGATAATTCCTTTATTAACCACTCCCCAGTTTTGCACAGAAAACACGTTTATTTTACCTCAGTGATTACCTTGTATCTAAGCCTCTTCTGACAGCCACCTGATCACATGACTTCTGATTTATTATCTATTGACTTGCATTTAAGCCAATTAGTGCAATGTCTGCCACAACCCACGGGCGTTAGCACAATGTTATCTATATGGCTCACATGAACTAGCACTCCCCTGTTGTGAAAATCTAATAAAAAAGCATGTGATAAGAGGCTGTCTATAGTGGCTTAGAAACAGGTAGAAATGTAGAGGTTTAAATGTTATACAGTATATTAATATAACAATGTTGGTTGTGCAAAGCTGGGGAATGGGTAGTAAAGGTATTGTCTATCTTTTAAACAATAACAACTTTTTGTTTCCTGTCCCTTTAATAGTTAGTCACGTTCTTTAAACTGTTCCTGGGACCAGCAACATCCTGAAGCCTCATTTAAAAAAACATGAAACCCCATTTTTTCTTTCATGGTTCAGACAGAGGCCTCTATTTAACAAGCTCCGAATGGAGCTTGATGGCCCCTGTTTCTGGCGAGTCTTCAGACTCGCCAGAAACAGCAGTTATGAAGCAGCGGTCACAAAGACCGCTGCTCCATAACCTGTCTGCCTGCTCTGAGCAGGCGGACAGACATCGCCGGAAATCAACCCGATCGAGTACGATCGGGTTGATTGACACCCCCTGCTGGCGGCCTATTGGCCGCGAGTCTGCAGGGGGCGGCGTTGCACCAGCAGCTCTTGTGAGCTGCTGGTGCAATGCTGAATACGGCGAGCGTATTGCTCGCCGTATTCAGCGAGGTCTGTCGGACCTGATCCGCACTGTCGGATCAGGTCCGACAGACCTTGATAACTTGGGGCCATTGCATCATATTAAACAACTTTCAAATTCACTTCTATTATCTATCTTCTTTGCTTTGTTTTCTTGGCATCCTTTGATGGAAAGCATATCTAGGTAGACTCAGGAGCAGCAATGCACTACTGTGAACTAGCTGGTGATTGGTGGCTGCAAATATATGCATCTTGTCATTGGCTCATCCAATATGTTCAAATAGCTGCCCGTAGTTTATTGCTGCTCCATCAACAAAGGATACCAAGAGAATGAAACACATTTCATAAAAGGAGTAAATAGGAACACTGTTTAAAATTGTTTGTTCTGTCTAAATCATGAGAGAAAAATGTTGGATGTCATGTTCCTTTAAACAGGACAACAGCAGGGAACATAATGAAAGCAAAGGAAAAATGTAAGAGACTGTTTGCAGCTTAAATATACAGAGGACACATCAGCACCCCCAAATGATAAGTTTTAAAATGTTTACAGTCTTTGTGGTATTTGGCATTAAAGGGACAATAATGTCTAAAGTGTCTTTAATGCATACAGAGAGTACTATTTAAATATTGCATTAAAAGGTTAAAGGGACAGTGTACTGTAAAATTGTCTACCCTTTAATGAGTTCCTAGTGATCCATTTACCTGCTTGAGTGTATTAAATTGTTTTCCCATAACTTCTTATATAACTGCTTTTGCCTCTTGAAACTGCCACATAAAATGAACATTTAAATTCAGCAGTACTAGCTATAGGAACGCTATGTAAACTTTCCAGCAGCAGCAGAAACTTGCCTCCCAGTGGAGGTGGGATAGAAAAAAGGGATCCTAACCTATTTGAAAGAGTTTTCCTGCAGATTTAAATCCAATGAGGCAGCTTGTCAAAGTAAATTGCCTTTTTATGTGAAAGCTGTGACATGCCTCAGAAACGTAAAAACAAAAATATTTTTTTGTTCTTGTAAAGGAACATTTATTTTACAAAAGAACAAAAAATAAATAAATAAAAAAAAAATACATTTTAAAATTATCTCTTTTAGATGCAACAAAATTACTTTTATGTCCCTTTAACTACATAATTCAAATGTAATTGGTTCAATGACATTGTTCTTATTCATACTTCTTATACAACAGAAATGCTACAAATATTCTTTACAGATAACATACTTGTTCTACAACAATCCATTATTTTGTCTTGATGCACAAAAAAACACTTACCTGGAAAATAATATTCCTTCCGACCCTGGTGATATTGACGCTGTGTGGTTGGCCATTTGCCATATTTCTGTGATCTGTAATATCCACATTGTATGGTTCTTTGGTATTTCCCAAATTATAACGAATTTGTAAGATACCTAAAAGACAGGCAATCATTTTAAAGCAAGTCTATAATTAGGCTCCGTTACCACAAGAAAAAGTAAGAAATATTATTGGGTGGGAGACTCCTGACTTTTAAAATTAAAATACAGTTATCCAAATATGTGTAGATATGTATATAACCATGAAAAAGGAATTCCATAATTTACTAACTGTATAAGCAGTTCAAGTGGTTACAACTCATTAGTAAATATACTCTAATTAGCTGTAACCACTTGAACTGCTTAAGCAGTTTATAAATTATGGAAGTGTTCATAATTAGGAGAACAGCATATGTATATTTCAGTTTTGCAATGTAGTATTAGATACCATATAGAGGAGTGGTTTAGCTGCATAGTACAGTAAGTCTTTTTTCCCTTTGTGGCCCGGGGTTCGATTCCCTAGTACCGACCCGCCCACTTTTGGGAAGAGGAATGCGAACTTGCACTTAATCTTTTGTATTTTTAATTTTTATAATTGTTAAATTTCTATAATTGTTATATCTTTGACTGTGTTTCTCAATATATATTTTTCTGTTTTGAGCATGTTTTGTTTTGCTCTGTATGTACCACTTTGAGTTCCTTTTTTTCCATAACGATGAACTATCAGATTTAATCCCATTATACCTATGTCATTAAGTGAGAGGATTACTGATATCCAATGAATATATAGGTCTTGAGAAATAAAAGGACAACAATGGCAGAGGAACGTCATCCTTGACAAAGCCGGAGGGTGAAACGTGCGTCGGAGATGATTGGTCGTAAGGACTCCTACGTCACTGGTAGGGTTGTGACTTGAACATTGATTTGAATCATGAAAGTTTATTTTACTTTACTGTTTACTGCCCCCTTAATTTACAAATTAACTTGTCCCTTTCAGTGGCAATTTGACTTTGAAAGTGTAATGTGGCATCACAAATCTTAGTAAAGAAGGGTCATGGTAGCTTTATGTAAAATAAAGCAGACACTTACCAGAGGACTTAAGGAGAACAGCCAGGTAATCTTGTGAGTAGGAGCTCACATACAAGATAACACATGGGGCCTTGGTTGTGCTGAAGCTAAATAGCAATTCTTCTTTTATCCATGAAATGTCTGATGCAGAACTCTGAGGAATATTTGCTGGTTCTTTGGGGCTGACAACTGCTGCAGTTGTTGCAGATTGGAAGTTATATCTCAGCCATGTGCCTTCCTCAAAGTACCCCCCAACATCTGCAATGAGAAAAATAAAGAGATTATCACAGGATCATTAAAGGGATATGAAACCTAAAAATGTTCTTCCAGTTTACTTCTATTATCAAATTTGCTTTGTTCCCATAATATTCTTTGTTTAAGAGACAATATATAGGTAGGTGGTCTGGAGCACTACATGACATGAAATAGCGCTGCCACCTCGTGCTCTTACAATTGGATAAAATTCTTGCAAAACTGCTGCCATGAAGTGCTCCAGAAATTGGCCGGCTCCTGGGCTTATGTCAATGCCTTTCAACAAAAGATACCAAGAAAACAAACAAAAATTGATAATAGAAGTAAATTAGAGAATTGTTTAAAATTGCCTGCTCTATCTGAATCATGAAATAAAAATTTGGGGTTTCAGGTCCCTTTAACTGAAATAAGCTACATATAGCAATAATAATTTACATGAATAATTTTACATTGCATAGTTGGATGTTAATATTTATATAAAAAGTCCAGTGGCTTGCATATCAACAGTGTTATGGAATATGACATCATCTCTATCAAACGGTGACCTACCTTGTCATACTCTATGTATTATGTTGTACTTGTTCCAGGCTTAAAATAAAATGTACTCATTTTTGTAAAACCTGCCTAATTAACTAGATTGGCCTGATATTGTTTTACTCTGGGACAGGGAGAACACCTTGACTGGATTCTGTATAATACACAATACACTTATGATCCAGAACCGGTTCATACAGCCCACCAGAGATTTAGTTTGAGAAGTGCTTTGATAGTGGAGAGCTTCAATGTATGATGCCTATAACAGATCTGATTAGAAAAAGGAAACTCAATCAATCAGCTTTTTGTGTAATTATTTTGAGAGCTACACAGGCCTACGTGAAATTTTGAAATAAAAACTACGGGCTAGATTTCAAGTGGAGCTTTATTGTTTGCTCCCACTCACACGTTAACTCCGCTAGATGTAAGCTTTCTGTGTGAGTCGGGTAGTGCGCCTATTACAAGTTGAAAGTAAAAAGTTTAGACATTAGCGCTAACCCGATGCACGCAAAAAGCAGAACTTGGAATATCACGATGGTGTTAATTTATTCCCCCACAGAATTTAATGAAGAGCGAAAAGTGAAAAACAAAACTAACACCCACAAGTCGCGCAAAGCTGATTGCGTTTTCTTAAGTGCACTAACCCGACATGAAAATATTAATATTTCACATTCCAATGTTGTTCACATAAAATAATATGTTCTATTTATTCATTAATAAATATTTCTTAATATATCTGATTCCGTATAGTTGGTTCTCTGGGTGACGTCACTCTCCACATACACTTCTATGGAAAGTATTTTAAGGTGGATTATCGATCCACCTTAAAATCTTCCACCTTTATTAAGCCAAGAAGCTAATTGGCCAGCCAATGACCTATAAGGTAAAGGTTTATAAATATACCGAAAACAACCTTAAACCATCTTGATAAAGCCATGTGAAATGGCGAAACGCGTTGATGGTACAAGCAAAGATTGCTATGATTGAAGTTACCCTTTCCTGTTAAAGGATTCCTTTCTTTTTCAAAAAGGATTCCACAATAACTCTGCGTAGAGTAAGGATATAGGAATCGCAATGGAACTACTTTCTATAGAAGTTTATGTGGAGAGTGACGTCACCAAGATAACCAACTATATGGAGCTGCACAGACACCTGTACTCTGCTAACGACAACACGAATCTAAGGTAGGCACATAGAGGTGTACAGCCCGGTATAGTGTGGTATTGCACAAAGTTGCCCACTCTTTTGCTCAATATCGGTTATACACAACAGCTGAAGTGACTGGGAAATTGTATAAATGATTCTTTGAATAACAAACCAGCAGGAACGAGTCAGCAGGAACATTTTTGTCCACAACAGTATTTGGACCATTAATTACACGATAAAGTTATATCTAAAACTTTCTACACATCCCTTATATGAAAGAGACTTTTTAATAAAACATCAAAGCGCTGTAAATTGCAATATCTGTGATTCACCAGGAATTGCAAAAATTGGGAATGCATAGATAATCGAGCTTCCTTATAAAAGGTGGATATCGACATATATGTATACACACATGACCGGTCATACATGGAGTTTTAGATAATAATTTTATGTTGTGTTTTATTGTTTTATTGTATTATATTACATTTAGAATTGTGGATAGCACATACCTTGTATCTTTATTTAGCTATTTACATAGCATACATAAATAAATATTGATTTTTATAATATACATCCTCTGATATGGTTTATACGATTATTATGTATACATAACACCCCTGAGCCCTTGGATACTAATAGTATGCAATATTGGAGTCACTGAACACATATATGTTTATCGGTATTATACTCAATAGTTTGAGAAATACTTTATAGTCTGAAAGACATTCTATAACCCCTTAGCTTTGTAGCGCACATTTACTACCTACCTTCTGTAATCTGTTATTATGAGTGTAACTGTACTTTTAAATGTATTTTTTTTAACGTAAACAGTTAACCAGAGCTCTGAAGTCCCGCAAATTACAAATATGGAGCAAAAAAAGTGAGGGGCAGTTAAGTGGATCAAGTCAGGTAAAATTATTTGATTGTATGTTACTGGCAGCCAAGGGGTAAAATGGCTCCGATGTGAAAAATAAACATTGCGGGATCAAGAGTAGTGGCTAAAGTAGAGCTTCTGGGGGACATTGTGCGACCCCCATCTACCATGGTACCCAGTCACCTAACAGATTGTCCAGTATTTTTGTAGAGGACATGTGGAAACCGTAGTTGTTGAAGAACCAAAAAATCTGAAGAACCAACAAACAGGGATTGTAGGCAAACGTGCTTATTATTATTTTTTATTTAACCCCTTTTGTCAAATGGTTACCATTTTATTATTTCAAGCGCTTCTTAAAGACTACTGTTCAGAGATGCATACAATCTACATTAATATTTTCTTACCCCAGTTTATCCCCTAAACCCCCTTTGTATGTAAGCCTATGAGCCCAGCTGTTTTGTAGATCACCTTCATGAGAGCTTATTTACAACAGTGCCCTCTATCCTTTTATCTCCCATAAACCTTGTATATTAGACTTTGTTTAATGCACTGCAGAATCTTTTGGTTCTCTACAAATAGCTGATAACAATATTATTACACAGCAAGAACTTAAATCAATGTTAATATTCTAATATTCTTTTGTTTTCGTATAAACGTATAAGAATCCCATCGGTTCAATTTGTTTACTAAAACACAGTGTAAAAATCTATAAATTGACAAAAGGTATCAAAGACAAATAAGTACATATTCAATATTAGTCCAAGTACAAAAAGTTTGTTCAAAGTCTAAATGGCAGATTGTGTGCTTGAGCATCTTTGTTAAAGAATTACAATCTAATTACAAAATGTGTCTATATCTGTTTCAAGTGAAACTATGTAAACTCAATTAAACAAATCATTATGGCATTTTGTATAAACCAACTGTAAGAATGTTCAAAATAAAATAGAGCATCTACAGTTATTTTGTATAATAATACAGGGATGCCCCGTCTGTGATCCTCTGTGCATTTAAGCCAAGACGTATTTTGGCAAACACTCATATGCAAGGTAATAGTAATAATAATAATCATACTGTGTAGAATGCCCCCCCCCTTGGCTTAGAGGACTAAATGTGCAACTAATTAGTATTCAATTTATTGACCTGGGAAGGATTCAAAGCTAAAGTTGGCTTTGCTGAGACTGTAACTTTTGACCTAGAGGTCGTAACATATGCTGTACTGGTCAAATAAGCCAACTTAGTAGACTGAGCCTTTTCCTTGTATTTACCTTTTTTAATAACTTTAGGGCTTTAGTTGCATCTTTACCCAGCTACGCTAAACCTGCACTCTACTTCACTTGACTTCATGTGCTCAGAATAATAAACTTATTTCTAGTTTTAGTGTCTAGTGAGACTTTTATATTATCATTTTGCATGTGTGGTATGAAAAACAAACATAGCAAAAAAATTACCTTGTTTACAAAAAGGCCCATCATATGCCGTCCTCGAACAGTCACATGTGTAACCATTGTATTTCTCCACACATTTGCCACCATTCTCACAGTACATTCCAAAGCTGGTACAATGCCCTGAGCAGCCAGCCTTTACACCTGGTGTAACCTTTGCCCTTTCGTCCAAGTCCAAGGTCACACCATTCATCCTCAATGAGCGGATACAGCCAAGAAATCCCTTTTGATCTCCAGCAGCACCTAGTTGTGCAACAGGACAAACAAATACAGTTAGGAAGTTTTGCAATTCACTAAAACATTATTGTTTTCAGTTTCAAATGACACCGTCCTGTATTTTATCAGTATGTAGAAATGACGACAGGGGAAAGAATAAGTGAATGCTAACTATTTTTTTTTCTACAAAGAGCCGCATTGTGCATGTAGACTTGAGAATTATTATTTTAGATCAGGGGTGTCCAAACTTTGCTCTCCAGAGGTTTTGGAACTACATTTCCCATTATGCTCAGCTAGATAAAATGCTGGCTGAGCATCATCGGAAATGTAGTTCCAAAACCTCTGGAGAGCAAAGTTTGGACACCCCAGTTTTAGATTATTTAAAGGGATACTGAACTTTTTTCTTTAATGATTCAGATAGAGCATGCAAATTTTAAGCAACTTTCTAATTTACTCCTACTATCAATTATTCTTTGTTCTCTTGCTACCTTTATTTAAAAAGCAGGAATTTAAAACTTAGGAGCCAGCCCATTTTAGGTTCGGCACCATAGATAGCGCTTGGTTATTGGTGGATACATTTAGAACACCAATAAGCAAGCATAACCCAGGTTCTCAGCCAAAAATGGGACGGCTCTTAAGCTTTACATTCCTACTTTTTAAATAAAGGTAGCAAGAGAACGAAGAAAAATTGATAATAGGAGTAAATTAGAAAGTTGCTTAAAATTGAATGCTCTATCTGAATCATTAAAGAAAGAATTTGAGTTTAGTGTCCCTTTAAAGGTTGTTAAGCAGTGCAGCAAAGGAGCAGGAAAAAGAAAAAGATTAGAAATATAATTTATAGGTGTATAAAATAGATACTTGAATCATTAAAAAATGGACGGAAGGAGCTAATGTTACTTTTTAGGTTACTAGTATGATATTCAGAACACTACACAGCATTGTAGGATGTTATCATACTTCTAGATAGACTTAAGACAACTTAAAACTATTCAAATGAAAGCTGGTAAAGAGGGTTTGTGACTTTTTCTATGGAAACCAGAGTGTAAAGTGAAAGCTGATTTACAATTATAATGTATTTTATTTACAGCTGGCATCAACAACATCTGTTACCAAAGAAATAGAAGAGGCTATGTATAAAGCAACCTTTGTCGGTATTTGTTTTATATAGATTGCAGTAATCTGACAGCAGCAGCAATGCAGACATAGCATTTAAACTATTATGTTAATTTCTAAGAGTAGAAATCCATTTACATTAAAGCCATGGTGCTTTTGTAAGTATATTTACTTTGCTGATGTCTTACTGTGTTAAATGTCTGCATCTTTTTTTTTTTTTTTTTTTAAAGTGTTTTTATTGAGGCAATAAAATACATCAAAGTACAAACATAGTAGGTAGGGCAATATCTCAAACAAAATTGCATGACATCAGTTCCATCATTCAAGCATAAATACAGTAGACAATAGTAGGAGTACGGTACTGACCCTAATGGAGCCTCATTTTATAACTTAATATTAGGACAAACATGTGTCAACAAGGAAAAATAGATCCACTTATGGGACCTGGAAATTAGTACTTGACTGAAGACAGATCTTACAGGGATAAAAATTCTCAATATTTAAACACTCTAGCGTCTTCAATATGTTAAAGATCCGCTCCTGGGATCTGGCGGCAAAGATCAATCTGAAGACATCTATAGCAGTTCAAAGAGTCCTCGTCATATGTTAGCTTGTTATTGCATATAGATTATAGACAAACTTAAATGAAACAGATAGACATACTAATAAGGTACAAAACAGCGTTGTCCAAATTACTCTGCTAAATGATATCAGTGATGTACCAGAGCTGATCACAGTTGTCACAATAAGGATATAATGACACTCTTACTGAGCATTAATAGAGACTTAAACGGTGATAGAACTGTAGTTCCAAAACTCTTTGAATTACCAACATACAGTAAACAAAGGAGAATTTCTTATATTAGGGCCCGAAGATCCTTTTTGCATGGATGCAGGGGAAAACATAGGCTTAGCACTTCGGACTGGGTAGAGACTACTTCACTCTACCAAAAGAGAGTGCGGAGGAGAAGGTATTCATCCCTACCGCACAAAAATAGTGGGGGAGGGGGGGGGGCAGGAGATAGCCCAGCAACAGGTTACTCTAGCTTTGCTGGATAGGATAGATAACTAGGTGATAACATCTTGCAAAGTAATATATACTGGAGTAAACTTAGCGCACATATTACTCAAATCATTAACTCAGTTGGTACACTGATAATGCAAAACTTTCTTACACGAGATAGATAGGTTAGACATGTCATAAGGAAATTTAAATCTAACTTTTCCTGTAGTAAACTATTATTAATTCTTACTCCCATTAACCTAGAATGGTAATACATATACATACTCTTTTACATAGATATTTCTGTCAGGCTTATGTTCTAAAGTGTTCAACTAACTAGTAAAGCATATTTAAGAGAGTTGCAAGCATAGAATCAGACCAATTACAGAGCATACAGTTTCATGAAGTCAGTGCACAAAAATAAGATTATCCCTTACCCCAAATATGTGGGGGGGGAGGGAGTGACTACAATTATATAATTTCTGATTTATATACTAAGCAGCTAAACATTAGTGAAAGAATAAAAAAGAGGCTTCTGATACAACCAGTTCACACGTGCTCACATGGTAAATGGTATTCTATACGTACTACATATTTATACTTATAGGAGAAATAAATACAAGGGAAAAATAAGTGGCAATAGTAATTTGGTATCTGATATAGGGCTCTATAGTGAGGGTAAAATCCTCTAAGTTGACTACTAGGGACATAGGGCTAAAACAGTAGTAGTGCATGACAGGCTAGGATTAACATTCATATAAGATGAGAAGCAATGAGCGATATTAAATCTCTGAGTTGCACATATCAATTAGAAGCCCATTGCCCCACAGACAAACAGCATGAGAACAGTGTGTATTTCTTGGAAGAAAAAAAAAAAAAAAAAAAAAAAATGCTACCCACGTGATCTCTAAAAGTGAGCTAAGTACTCTCTTCCCCACCAACACCTATTATCAATAGGGGGCTGCAATGATATGTGAGGGGAAATGGATCACGATATATAGCTAGATTAGAGAAGAACAAGGGGCAGACAATGGTAATTTTATAGATATAAGAGACAAAACAGTTGCATATTTAACACCAAAGGTAGCCGAATGATTAGAGAGGATAGAGGTTCTCACATCTCCACCTAACTGACAGGCATGGATATTGCCGGAGCCACAAGTTCACACAATTGAGTTTATATGTTCAGACCTAACGGTCGTCATGCAGAAGAACAAGTATAGAGCACAGACACCCTGCTGAGCATGGCGGTAGCTGCGCAGATGGCAGCCACAGCAGAAACGCTCAGCCCACGCCGGTCCTTACACAGGGTTGTCTCACTGAGGTGTCAAGTAGGTCCAGAGGCTTCCAGCGTGACATGTCCATCAGATAGAGCCCCCGACAGACAATCATGCCAGGGTCAAGTTGTCCTCCATGTGCACTCCTTTGAAGTATAGCGGCACAGTAGCAAGGGCTCCCACAGTCCCCCCAGGGTACCTGGACCCAGAGATCTGACCTGCACCGGGTCGCCGGTAATCCACTGGTCTCAAATTCTGCGATGTGCGGTAGGCTTTCCGGGAGTTGATCGATATCCTCCAGAGAATCGCTGCGCACTCAAAGCAGCATGGGGTGCCACCTCCGGGACTTCAGTAGCAACTGCTGCGTGGGTGTCCGCCATGGTATATAGGAGGCGGTCAAATCTTTGGTACATCTCGCGGTCAAAGTCCTCAAACCAATCCTGCAGCATCGCAAGCAGCCCCTCCATGGTCCCAGAAGCCCCATACTCCATCAGGTACCACTCCGCAAAGTCAGCTCAGGCTCTCTTACTATCGTCCTGCCGCAAAAGACGTGGCATGTGTTCTCTCAGGGAGGCCCCCAAGCTCGACTAGGCCCCGATCTGTCACTCCTCACTGGTGCTTGAAACCCTTTTATAGGGTGCTGGTTAGGTCCTCAACTGATGCAGGGCTCACTTAGAGTGGGTACATCACCCTTGTCCTGCGAATTTGCTAACTTTTAACAGTTTTTTTTTCATTTATTGCAGGAGCCATATTCAAACACGTCCTCTCTGTATGCAAGCTGGCTCCGCCCCCGAAGGTTTGTATCTATCTTTTTATTTTTTATCGGCTTTAGTAAGCTGTTTTTCTTTTATAAAGGGACAGTCTACTCCACAATTATTTGTAGAGCGCAAACAGATCCCGCAGCACTATACATTTTACCTTTATTACCCATTTCCCAGTTTTGCATAATCAACACTGTTATATTAATATATTTTACCACTGTGATTACCTTGTATCTAAGCCTCTGCAGACTGCCCCTTATCTCAGTTCTTTTGACAGACTTGCATTTTGTCCAATCAGTGCTGAATCATAAATAACTCCACGGGAATGAGCACAATGTTCATCTATATGACACACATGAACTAGCAGTGTATAACTGTGCAAAACTGTCAAAATACAAGAGGTGGACTTCAAGGGCTTAGAAATTAGCCTATGAGCCTATCTAGGCTTAGATTTCAAGAAAGAATAAGAAGAGAACAAAGCAAATTTGATGATAAACGTAAATTGGAAAGTTGTTTAATTTTGCATGCCCTATCTGAGTCATGAAAGTTTAATTTTGAGTAGACTGTGGGGGCTAGTTATCAAGCCGTCTACTTTTCTGGCTTCGCCGGCCCAATACGTCCGCCTAAGCTCGCCTACCTTCGCCGCCGCGGACCTTGAATACGTTCGCCTAAGTTATCAAATAAAGCTGTCAAAAAGCCGCGGGGCGATGAGCAGCGGACTGTGACAGTTATCACTCATCCGATCTCGCTGCCCTTCGGCTTTTTCCCAGCTTTATTGCTAGCCTGTCACTAAGCACTCACACTAAACTGCACTGTTCTACCCCCTATACCGGCGCCCCGGGAGCCCCCCGCAACTAAATAAAGTTACTAACACCTAAACCGCCGCTCCTAGACCCTGCCGCAACTCTTATAAATGTATTAACCCCTAAACCGCCGCTCCCGGACACCGCTGCCACCTACATTATACCTAGTAACCCCTATCCTGCCCCCCCTATACCGTCGCCCTCTATTATAAAATTATTAACCCCTATCCTGCTGATCCCGCACCTCTCCGCAACTAAATAAATAGTTTTAACCCCTAAACCGCCGCTCCATGAACCCGCCGCAACCTATAATAAATTTATTAACCCCTATCCTGCCCCCCACTACGCCGCCGCCACTGTAATAAAATGATTAACCCCTAAACCTAAGTCTAACCCTAACGCCCCCTAACTTAAATATTAATTAAATAAATCTAAATAAATTAACTCTTATTAACTAAATGAATCCTATTTAAAACTAAATACTTACCTTTAAAATAAACCCTAATATAGCTACAATATAAATAATAATTATATTCTAGCTATCTTAGGATTTATTTTTATTTTACAGGTACCTTTCAATTTATTTTAACCATGTACAATAACTATTAAATAGTTATTAACTATTTAATAGCTTACCTAGCTAAAATAAAGAGAAATGTACCTGTGAAATAAATCCTAACCTAAGTTACAATTACACCTAACACTACACTATACTTTAATAAATTATTCCTATTTAAAAATAAATACTTACCTGTAAAATAAACCCTAAGATAGCTACAATGTAATTAATACTTATATTATAGCTATTTTTGGATTTATATTTATTTTACAGGTAACTTTGTATTTATTTTAGCTAGTTAGAATAGTTATTAAATAGTTATTAACTATTTAATAACTACCTAGCTAAAAGAAATACAAAATTACCTGTAAAATAAATCCTAACTTAAGTTACAATTAAACCTAATACTACACTATCATTAAATTAACTAAATAAACTACCTACAAAGAACTACAATGAAATACAATTACATAAACTAACTAAAGTACAAAAAATAAAAAAAGCTAAGTTACAAAAAATAAAAAATTAAGTTACAAACATGTTAAAAATATTACAACAATTTTAAGCTACTTACACCTAATCTAAGCCCCCTAATAAAATAACAAACCCCCCCAAAATAAAAAAAATCCCTACCCTATTCTAAATTACATAAATTTCAATGCTCTTTTACCTTACCAGCCCTTAAAAGGGCCATTTGTGGGGGCATGCCCCAAAAAGTTCAGCTCTTTTGCCTGTAAAAGAAAAATACAACCCCCCCCCCAACATTAAAACCCACCACCCACATACCCCTAATCTAACCCAAACCCCCCTTACAAAAACCTAACACTAATCCCCTGAAGATCATCCTACCTTGAGTCGTCTTCACTCAGCCGAGCCACCGATGGAACTGAAGAGGGCATCCGGAACGGAAGAAGTTAATCCTCCAAGCGGCGCTGAAGAAATCTTCCATCCGATGAAGTCATCATCCAGGCGGCGCTGAAGAAGTCTTCGATCCGGCCGATGTCATCTTCAAAGAGGCGCTGAAGAGGTCTTCTATCCGGGCGAAGTCATCTTCCAAGCCGGGTCTTGAATCTTCCTTCCGCCGACGCGGAACCACCTTCTTCACCGACGGACTACGACGAATGACGGCTCCTTTAAGGGACGTCATCCAAGATGGCGTCCCCTCAATTCCGATTGGCTGATAGGATTCTATCAGCCAATCGGAATTAAGGTAGGAAAATCTGATTGGCTGATGGAATCAGCCAATCAGATTCAAGTTCAATCCGATTGGCTGATCCAATCAGCCAATCAGATTGAGCTCGCATTCTATTGGCTGATCGGAACAGCCAATAGAATGCGAGCTCAATCTGATTGGCTGATTGGATCAGCCAATCGGATTGAACTTGAATCTGATTGGCTGATTCCATCAGCCAATCAGATTTTCCTACCTTAATTCCGATTGGCTGATAGAATCCTATCAGCCAATCGGAATTGAGGGGACGCCATCTTGGATGACGTCCCTTAAAGGAGCCGTCATTCGTCGTAGTCCGTCGGTGAAGAAGGTGGTTCCGCGTCGGCGGAAGGAAGATTCAAGACCCGGCTTGGAAGATGACTTCGCCCGGATAGAAGACCTCTTCAGCGCCTCTTTGAAGATGACATCGGCCGGATCGAAGACTTCTTCAGCGCCGCCTGGATGATGACTTCATCGGATGGAAGATTTCTTCAGCGCCGCTTGGAGGATTAACTTCTTCCGTTCCGGATGCCCTCTTCAGTTCCATCGGTGGCTCGGCTGAGTGAAGACGACTCAAGGTAGGATGATCTTCAGGGGATTAGTGTTAGGTTTTTGTAAGGGGGGTTTGGGTTAGATTAGGGGTATGTGGGTGGTGGGTTTTAATGTTGGGGGGGGGGGGTTGTATTTTTCTTTTACAGGCAAAAGAGCTGAACTTTTTGGGGCATGCCCCCACAAATGGCCCTTTTAAGGGCTGGTAAGGTAAAAGAGCATTGAAATTTATGTAATTTAGAATAGGGTAGGGATTTTTTTTATTTTGGGGGGGTTTGTTATTTTATTAGGGGGCTTAGATTAGGTGTAAGTAGCTTAAAATTGTTGTAATATTTTTAACATGTTTGTAACTTAATTTTTTATTTTTTGTAACTTAGCTTTTTTTATTTTTTGTACTTTAGTTAGTTTATGTAATTGTATTTCATTGTAGTTCTTTGTAGGTAGTTTATTTAGTTAATTTAATGATAGTGTAGTATTAGGTTTAATTGTAACTTAAGTTAGGATTTATTTTACAGGTAATTTTGTATTTCTTTTAGCTAGGTAGTTATTAAATAGTTAATAACTATTTAATAACTATTCTAACTAGCTAAAATAAATACAAAGTTACCTGTAAAATAAATATAAATCCAAAAATAGCTATAATATAAGTATTAATTACATTGTAGCTATCTTAGGGTTTATTTTACAGGTAAGTATTTATTTTTAAATAGGAATAATTTATTAAAGTATAGTGTAGTGTTAGGTGTAATTGTAACTTAGGTTAGGATTTATTTCACAGGTACATTTCTCTTTATTTTAGCTAGGTAAGCTATTAAATAGTTAATAACTATTTAATAGTTATTGTACATGGTTAAAATAAATTGAAAGGTACCTGTAAAATAAAAATAAATCCTAAGATAGCTACAATATAATTATTATTTATATTGTAGCTATATTAGGGTTTATTTTAAAGGTAAGTATTTAGTTTTAAATAGGATTCATTTAGTTAATAAGAGTTAATTTATTTAGATTTATTTAATTAATATTTAAGTTAGGGGGCGTTAGGGTTAGGTTTAGGGGTTAATCATTTTATTACAGTGGCGGCGGCGTAGTGGGGGGCAGGATAGGGGTTAATAAATTTATTATAGGTTGCGACGGTGTAGGGGGGCAGATTAGGGGTTAATAAATGTATTATAGGTGGCGACGGTGTAGGGGGGGCAGGATAGGGGTTAATACATTTAATATAGGTTGCGGCGGGTTCAGGGAGCGGCGGGTTAGGGGTTAATACATTTATTATAGTTGCGGTGGGCTCCGGGAGCGGCGGTTTAGGGGTTAATATGTATAGAGTAGCTTGCGGTGGGCTCCGGGAGCGGCGGTTTAGGGGGTAATAACTTTATTTAGTTGCGGCGGTGTAGGGGGGGTCAGATTAGGGGTGTTTAGACTCGGGGTACATGTTAGGGTGTTAGGTGTAGACAGCTCCCATAGAAATCAATGGGATGTCTGTCAGCAGCGAACTTGTACTTTCGCTATGGTCAGACTCCCATTGATTCCTATGGGATCCGCCGCCTCCAGGCTGGCGCTTTGAAAACCAGGTACGCTGGGCCGTAAAAGTGCCGAGCGTACCTGCTAGTTTTTTGATCAGCATTCTATTGGCTGATCGGAACAGCCAATAGAATGCGAGCTCAATCTGATTGGCTGATTGGATCAGCCAATCGGATTGAACTTGAATCTGATTGGCTGATTCCATCAGCCAATCAGATTTTCCTACCTTAATTCCGATTGGCTGATAGAATCCTATCAGCCAATCGGAATTGAGGGGACGCCATCTTGGATGACGTCCCTTAAAGGAGCCGTCATTCGTCGTAGTCCGTCGGTGAAGAAGGTGGTTCCGCGTCGGCGGAAGGAAGATTCAAGACCCGGCTTGGAAGATGACTTCGCCCGGATAGAAGACCTCTTCAGCGCCTCTTTGAAGATGACATCGGCCGGATCGAAGACTTCTTCAGCGCCGCCTGGATGATGACTTCATCGGATGGAAGATTTCTTCAGCGCCGCTTGGAGGATTAACTTCTTCCGTTCCGGATGCCCTCTTCAGTTCCATCGGTGGCTCGGCTGAGTGAAGACGACTCAAGGTAGGATGATCTTCAGGGGATTAGTGTTAGGTTTTTGTAAGGGGGGTTTGGGTTAGATTAGGGGTATGTGGGTGGTGGGTTTTAATGTTGGGGGGGGGGGTTGTATTTTTCTTTTACAGGCAAAAGAGCTGAACTTTTTGGGGCATGCCCCCACAAATGGCCCTTTTAAGGGCTGGTAAGGTAAAAGAGCATTGAAATTTATGTAATTTAGAATAGGGTAGGGATTTTTTTTATTTTGGGGGGGTTTGTTATTTTATTAGGGGGCTTAGATTAGGTGTAAGTAGCTTAAAATTGTTGTAATATTTTTAACATGTTTGTAACTTAATTTTTTATTTTTTGTAACTTAGCTTTTTTTATTTTTTGTACTTTAGTTAGTTTATGTAATTGTATTTCATTGTAGTTCTTTGTAGGTAGTTTATTTAGTTAATTTAATGATAGTGTAGTATTAGGTTTAATTGTAACTTAAGTTAGGATTTATTTTACAGGTAATTTTGTATTTCTTTTAGCTAGGTAGTTATTAAATAGTTAATAACTATTTAATAACTATTCTAACTAGCTAAAATAAATACAAAGTTACCTGTAAAATAAATATAAATCCAAAAATAGCTATAATATAAGTATTAATTACATTGTAGCTATCTTAGGGTTTATTTTACAGGTAAGTATTTATTTTTAAATAGGAATAATTTATTAAAGTATAGTGTAGTGTTAGGTGTAATTGTAACTTAGGTTAGGATTTATTTCACAGGTACATTTCTCTTTATTTTAGCTAGGTAAGCTATTAAATAGTTAATAACTATTTAATAGTTATTGTACATGGTTAAAATAAATTGAAAGGTACCTGTAAAATAAAAATAAATCCTAAGATAGCTAGAATATAATTATTATTTATATTGTAGCTATATTAGGGTTTATTTTAAAGGTAAGTATTTAGTTTTAAATAGGATTCATTTAGTTAATAAGAGTTAATTTATTTAGATTTATTTAATTAATATTTAAGTTAGGGGGCGTTAGGGTTAGGTTTAGGGGTTAATCATTTTATTACAGTGGCGGCGGCGTAGTGGGGGGCAGGATAGGGGTTAATAAATTTATTATAGGTTGCGACGGTGTAGGGGGGCAGATTAGGGGTTAATAAATGTATTATAGGTGGCGACGGTGTAGGGGGGGCAGGATAGGGGTTAATACATTTAATATAGGTTGCGGCGGGTTCAGGGAGCGGCGGGTTAGGGGTTAATACATTTATTATAGTTGCGGTGGGCTCCGGGAGCGGCGGTTTAGGGGTTAATATGTATAGAGTAGCTTGCGGTGGGCTCCGGGAGCGGCGGTTTAGGGGGTAATAACTTTATTTAGTTGCGGGGGTGTAGGGGGGGTCAGATTAGGGGTGTTTAGACTCGGGGTACATGTTAGGGTGTTAGGTGTAGACAGCTCCCATAGAAATCAATGGGATGTCTGTCAGCAGCGAACTTGTACTTTCGCTATGGTCAGACTCCCATTGATTCCTATGGGATCCGCCGCCTCCAGGCTGGCGCTTTGAAAACCAGGTACGCTGGGCCGTAAAAGTGCCGAGCGTACCTGCTAGTTTTTTGATAGCTAGCAAAAGTAGTGAGAATGTGCCGCACTTGTGTGCGGAACATCTGGAGTGACGTAAGAATCGATCTGTGTCGGACTGAGTCCGGCGGATCGAAGCTTACGTCACAAAATTCTACTTTTGCCTGTCTCGAGCCTTTGATAACTAAGGCGTATCAGCCTCGCCACAAATACGCTGCGGAATACGCAGCGTATTTGAGGTTGACGGCTTGATAACTAGGCCCCTGTCCCTTTTATCAGAGACTGCAGGTTACTTATTAGAAAAATGTTTTCTATGTATTATAAATAAAAAAAATCTCTCATTGGTTGACAAAAAACAACAGTTGTCTTTGTGAAACGGGACACAGCTCCACAAACAATAAACCAAAAAAAAAGGCTTTGATTATACATAGGGATATATATTTTAAAAAAAAGTAACATAAGAACTGTAATATATTTTAAAATGTCCTCTTTTAGATGCAAGTAAAATTAATTTAATATCTTTTAACATAAACATTATAGTTAACAGTTCATTGCTGTAAGCACCAATCTGTCACCAAAGTTCCATTTCATTATAATGACATTTCATCAAACACATCTTCTTCCCAATTTTATGTTTCAATTATAAAAAAAAAAAATATCAATCGTATTCCTTAAGCATAGGTGGAAAAAATGATTTGAGATGGCCTGTTCAGTTTCACAGCACCATGGTAATGGATTCTTATATGACAAGATATTAAATAATTTACATAATGTTCCTCTTTCATTGGAGTTGAACGTTCAAGCAAAGAATTGAATGTTCTGATTTTGCTGTCTTGCAGATGGATATTCAGAGTGGCATGGACAAATAGCATCTTTCTAATAGCTTAGTTTCTGTTAAGTCCTTAAGACCCATTGCACTTATGTTGCTGTTATGGCAATGCTGAAATATTTCTTGTAGTGTGAAATTTAACTGTGTTCCAGAGTTGCAGAGATAAATACATATCCGTTATGTACTCTGCTGTTTAATAATTAAGTCATAATTTGGCACAGTGCTTTATTGCACACAGCCACTGTAGAGTAGAGATGCTGTTCTACAAATTACAGCTGTACCCTCACCAACATAACTCTACAAAAGCCACTTTTTGAAATTAAAGGGAAGAGAGATAGATGTGTGTGACAACATCTGCAAAAGAGGCACTTGAAAGGGATGAGAAGAGTTCAGTAATTATTAAAGTAAGGAGAGAGAGAGATTTAAAAAGTATGGGAGCGATACAGAGAAAAGCATGACATGAATGTATGATAAAACAACAGAGGCAGAAAGGGAGATTGTAGAAAAATGGACAAAAACAAATAAATAAGCAGAATAATAAGTGAGGGTTGCAAGGTGAGAAGCTATAGCTTAAAACAGCAGCTTTGATGTATCTATAGGGTAAGGGGATTGAGTTATATCTGAGTTCTTATGTGCTCATATAACTAACAAGAGCTTCAGGGTCTAATATACAGTAGGTATGGCAATTATCTGAGATCTGTTGTGGGCAGATAATAGACAGGAGCTGCAGGGTCATGGCTCTTATCTGAGGTCAGAAGTGGGCATATTACTGACTGGAGCTGCAGGGGCATGGGACTTATCAGTGGTCTGATGTGGGCTGTTGAGGCATAGTCCTGATTTGAGGTCTGATGTGGGCGTAGGTTGACAGGAGTATAGAACTGATCTGAGGTCGGATGTGGGTTTAGAGCATGTCATTTCTCAACTAGAATAGCCCTTAAAGTTTGCAGGTGAAGTTTTATATAGGCATGTATATGAAAGGTGCTGCAGACTATAGGATCGGATCTGTGATCCATTGTATATGACTGACAGGAGATGCAGGACCATGGCGTTTAATATGAGGTATAATGATGACCCTACCTAACTCTTTAATCTCCAAACCCCCTAATTAGCCAGTATGTTTATGTAGAACAGATGGCAACCTTAGATATAGAAAAAGTAACATGGACACCATTTTGGCTCCCAACCATCATAAGTTCTTATTTGCCTCAAACCTTTATAGTCTATTGTGTAATGCAGTCTAGTATTATATGTAATGTGAGTGTTTCATTCTAAAACACAAAGTAATTCCAGATTAAATGTCAATTAGTAAGCACTTGCCTATGTACTAACTGCATGCAGATGTCCCTTTATAATCCTGTTAGTAAAAAATGGTATCAGAGTAATATTGCTGCTAAATTTCCTCAATTATATTTGCTTGCAATTCCTGCTGATTCAGTATGGATTAAACTGATGTTTTACCCCCAATCCCTTCTTTAATGTAGAAGTTTATTGCAATTCTAAAAAAAATGTAAATTTGCTTTAATTATGTAATCTCATTCCTACCATATTTAAATACCATTGACATTTTGGCAACATATGGTTTGTTTACAATGTCTTTCAACCACTTTGCAGATAATTACAAAGGTGTCTGGCAGACAGAAAACATGTGACCCCCACTCAAAGGTTTAATTTTTTTTTTTAAATCAACTTTAACGTAACAAACAACTAATAGACAATAATTCTAAAAACGAAACATTTTGCATGCTTTCTTGTTCTTAAAAAGACATGAAACACAACATTTTTCTTTCATGATTCAGATCCATAATATGAGCGCTCTCCGCCCTGTAGACTGTGAGCTCTCCGAAGCAGGGCCCTCTTCCTCCTGTACTAGATTTGTTTAGTTTTGTTATGTTTTGTATTTTAGCACAAATCCTTGTCACTGTACACCCCTATCATTGTACCCAGTGCTACGGAATTTGGTGGCGCTATACAAATCTATACTATAATTGCGTTTGTAATGTCTGTCGCCGTCGGCAGTTGCGCACGCATCCTCAATGGAATGTTGGATCCTTTCACCACCCTGCCATTTTCGGAATCCACCGGGATGCAGAAAAGGCAAACGGAGCATTACAAAAGCAAAAACTAACCGCCCGCATCAAGTATTTTAAAAAAATAAAAAAATATTCGCCTGCAAGAAGTAAAACAAACAAAAAAACAAACCTCCCACACAAAGTTTTAACATCTACACCACAAACCCACACGCAAAATAATAAAGTAATTAACCCCTTAATCCCTTAACAGTCAATCACCCACATCGCAATAAACCTAATTACCCTATTAACCCCTAAACCGCAAAACTCCCACATCTCAATAAACCTAATAACCCTATTAACCCCTAAACTGCACAACCCCCACAATGCAATAAACCTAATTACCCTATTAACCCCTAAACTGCAAAACCCCCACATTGCAATAAACACTATTAACCAATTAACCCCTAAACCGCAAAACCCCCACATTGCAATAAACCTAATTAACTTATTAACCCCTTAAACCGCCAAAACCCACAACGCAAATAACTAATTAACTAAGCACCCTAACCTACCCCTATTGAACAGCCAATAGGATGAGAGCAAGTGAAATTCTATTGGCTGTTCACCAACCAATAAGATTTAACTTGCTCTCATCCTATTGGCTGATGTACCTTCCATTTAATCTTCAGTGTGCGGCAGACGTTTGCATGAAGAGAAACCTCCATGCCGCCGCGGAGCACCACCGCCGGGAACCGCCGCCAAGGACCATCGCACCTCAGAGGATCACCACATCTGGAAACACCACTCTGCATCTCTGTGCCGCCTTTGCTGTGGACCCGTCTGAAAGAAGATCTTCTCCGCCGGACTTTAGGACCTGTGAGCATCTATTTGGGGCTTTAGTGTTAGGTTTTTTAAAAAAATGTATGTTTTATTTTTTATTTTTTAACTTAGGGGTTTTTTTGGGCAATTTGTAAAAGTGCTAAATGCCCTTTTAAGGTAAATGCCCATCCAAATTCCCTTTTTCAGGGCAATGGGTAGTTTAGGTTTTTTTAGTGTTAGGTTTTTTATTTTGGGGGGTTTGGTGGGTGGGGGGATTTTACTGTTAGGGGGACTTGGTGTATTTTGGATGTAAAAGAGCTGATTATCTTGGGGCAATGCCCTGCAAAAAGCCCTTTTAAGGGCTACTGGTAGTTTATTCTTAGATTCTTTTTTTATTTATTTTTTGGTGGGCTTTTTATTTTCATAGGGATTAGGTTTAATTTTTTAAAATTTGGTAATTTGATTTTTTATTTTCTGTAATGGTAGCCTTTTTTATTTTTTGTAGTTTTAGAATTTATTAGTTTGGGTAATTTGGGTAAATTTAGGGGGTGTTAAGTTAGGGGGTGTTAGGTTAGGGTACTTAGTTATTTAATTAGTTATTTGCATTGTGGGTTATGGCAGTTTAAGGGGTTAATAAGTTAATTAGGTTTATTGCGATGTGGGGGTTTTGCGGTTGAGGGGTCTATAGGTTAATAATGTTTATTGTGATGTGGGGGTTTTGCGGGTTAGGGGTTAATAAGGTAATTAGGTTTATTGCAATGTGGGGGTTTTGCGGTTTAGGAGTTAATAGGGTAATTATGTTTTTTGCGATGTGGGGTTTTTGCGGTTTAGGAGTTAATAGGGTAATTAGGTTTATTGCGATGTGGGGGTTCTCGGATTAGGGGTTATTCATTTTATTTTTACTTGCGATTTTTTGGGGATGGCGGAAATATAGGTAAAGAAGTGTTAGGTTTATTACTGGGAGGTAGTTCAGTCTACACATTATTTATACAGTCACAATGCAAAGTGACTGTATAAATAATGTAGACACTGACACTTCTATAATAAGCATTTGTAATATATATATATAATGTACATACTGACACTTTAAATAATTTAGCATTTAGCCGTATGTATTGAAAGGAAGTGTATGTATAAGTGTCAGATTGTACATGATTTTTATTAATGCTTATTTTTACAGTGTTAGTGTCTACATTATTGATACAGTAACTATGCATTGTTACAGTATAAATAATGTGTGGGGGGGAGGTAAGGAAATTGATGATCGCAACTTCCGAAAATATTTTACGGGTATAGGAATTAACATATGCGTCAGTGTCAATCAAACACTGCACGTTTGTGGAAATCCACGCCTCTCGCTCGCAGCAAAATGCGTGTGTTGCTTGCGACTAACCATGCCCCTTCCTCGCGCCATTAGTCAATTTTAATAATAAGTTAAAACATTATCTGACGCAGTTAGGAAAAAGCAGTCTGTGAGGAGAGTTGTTGTAGAGAGAGATCAGTTAGTTTAATAGCGGAACATCGTATTTAGTTTAATTTTTTAGCATTATTAGCTATTCTATCCAAAAGCTTTTATAAAAGCTAAAGATAAGCCTGTTTTTTTTTATTTTTAACAGCTTTTTTCAAAGCTTAAGTTGTTAAAAAAAACAAACAAAAAAAAAAAAACGATTGGACATATTTTACCTCATAAGCTTTATAGAAAGTTAAATAACAGAACCTAAATATACTTATAAAGCGTTTTTTTAAAAGCTAAAGTAGTTTTAAAAAAAGTCTATTGCTACATAAGTAGCTCAGTAGGATAAAACATTTTATAATAATTTATATAAATATATTAATATAAAATATACTCTTTATTTAAAAGGTATACTATTTTTTTATAAAAACAAAAAAAAAATTGGGTTTTATTTTTTAAAGTTAAAAAAAAAAGTTGTAAATTTAACTATAGATTAGAATAATATAAGAATGATCTATTTGCCAGAGCCAGATTTTAGCCCTGGACAGTTATATGTAGCTTTTTCAAGGGTAAAAAGCTCTGCAGATGTAAAAGTTAAGGTCATAGACGGACAAGAACAAGGGAAATTAATAACTGGAAGTGTTGCCTGCTTTACTAAAAATGTTGTATATAAAGAAATATACTTAAAGTAGACAAAATTTAAAGAGAAGAAATTTTGTATTTATTTAGGACAGTTGTTTGTCCAAATAGAGTGTGGCTATATCTGTAGATTATTATCTAGAAAATATTTTTGATATATTTAAGACAGTAGTCAATTAAAATTATAGTATAAATAAATAAATAAATAAATAAATATATATATATATATATATATATATATATATATATATATATATATATATATATATATATAAGAAGAGTTACAAAATAGTTTGTTTCTACATCTGTAGCTTAAAAAATAATTAGACTGCCCTCTGGGCAGGCTTATCGACTAGTAAATGATAATAATAATAATAATAATAATAATAATAATAATAATAATAGATAATTCAATTTTAAACAACATTCCAAATTACTCCTATTATTTAATTTGTTTCATTCTTTAGATATCCTTTGTTGAAGAAATAGCAATGCACATGGGTGAGCCAATCACACAAGGCATCTATGTACAGCCACCAATCATCAGCTACAGAGTCTATTTAGATATCCTTTTAAACAAAGGATATCAAGAGAATGTAACAAATTAGATAATATAAACAAATTGGAATGTTGTTTAAAGTTTCATGCTCTTTCTAAATCATGAAAGAAAACATTTGGGTTTTATGTCCCTTTAATGTTCACTCACAGTGTTTTATGCTTGATTTTCATTTATAAGGTAACCACTGTGAATAAACATTAAGAACAAGAAAGCATGCAAAATGTACAAGGCTGAAGTTGGCATCTTATTCGCTGAATTTGAATATTAAATCAGCTTCTTATTCGGCAACTGATTGCAATTTGCAAAATAAAGCTTTATAAACAAAATATCTAGCATTATTTTTTATTTTAAATTAAATAATACACTTTCCAAAAACCTAAACAAACTTACATTTTATAAAAAATAAATAAATCATCTTATATTGCAATAAACAGATGGCAAACATGGCACAATTATTGATATGTTTTGACTAAGTAACTGGTATTTTAAAAGGGTTAAAATCCTTTGGGCCACTCATTTCTGTGTGGATATATACAGGGCGTGAACCCCATTATAGGATAGACATGTTACCAGCCTGGCCAGACACTCTTTATGGCAAACTAATTGGTGCCAACCTTGCTACTTCATATATTTTACCTTTTCTGAACAAGTAACTGGTATTTAAATGGGGTTAAAATCCTTTGGGCAACTAATTTCTGTGTGGATATATACAGGGTGTAAATCCCTTCATAGGGTAGACATGTTCTCAGCCTGGCCCAATGCTTTTTATGGCAAACAAACTGGTGCCAACATTGCCACTTCATATATTTTACCTTTTCTGAATAAGTAACTGGTATTTTAAGAGTTAAAATCCTTTGGACCACTCATTTCTGTGTGGAAATATACAGGACATGTGCCCCTACATGCAATCCACATGTTTTCAGACTGGCAAACAGTTTCTGTGGTAAACAAACTGTGGGGCAGGCTGTGAACATACTTATTCTATGGAGAGGTTTATGCCCTGTATATATCCAGAAAAGTCCAAAGAAGGTAAGCAGCAAAATGTGGTATTCAATTATTTATTTAGCATTAATGACCCAAAGGATTTTAACCCTTTCAAAATACCAGTTACTTATTTAGAAAATGTAAAATATATAAAGAAGCCAGGTTGAAATCAGTTTATTTTTCATAGAAACCGTTGGGCCAGGCTGGTAACATGTCTATCCTATGAAGGGGCTCACACCCTGTATATATCTACACAGAAATGAGTGGCCCAAAGGATTTTAGCCCTTTTAAAATACCAGTTATTTATTCAGAAAAGGTCAAATATATAAGTAGCAAGGTTGGCACCAGCTTGTTTGCCATAGAAATCGTTAGGCCAGTCTTAAAACATGTGGATTGAATGAAGGGGCTCATGTCCTGT
The DNA here is from genome assembly GCF_027579735.1 of Bombina bombina. Taxonomy (NCBI): domain Eukaryota; kingdom Metazoa; phylum Chordata; class Amphibia; order Anura; family Bombinatoridae; genus Bombina; species Bombina bombina. The sequence goes on along the minus strand of NC_069503.1, from coordinate 599,602,016 downwards.
ATATATCTACACAGAAATTAGTGGCCCAAAGGATTTTAGCCCTTTTAAAATACCAGTTACTTATTCAGAAACGGTAAAATATATGAAGTGGCAATGTTGGCACCAGTTTGTTTGCCATAAAAAGCATTGGGCCAGGCTGAGAACATGCCTACCCTGTGAAGGGATTTACACCCTGTATATATCCACACAGAAATTAGTTGCCTAAAGGATTTTAACCCTTTTTAAATACCATTTACTTATTTAGAAAAGGTAAAATATATGAAGTGGCCAGGTTGGCATCAAATTGTTTTCCATAAAGATCATTGTGCCAGGCTGATAACATGTCTACCCTATGATGGGGTTCATGCCCTGTATATATCCACAGAAATGAGTGGCCCAGAGGAATTTAACCCTTTTAAAACACCAGTTACTTATTCAAAACATAACCAAAATTGTGCCATGTTTGCCATCTGTTTATTACAATATAAGATATTTTTTTTTAATAAAATGTAAGTTTGTTTAGGTTTTTGGAAAGTGTATTATTTAATTTAAACTAAAAATAATGCTAGATATTTTGTTTATAAAGCTTTATTTTGCAAATTACAATCAGTTGCCGAATAAGAAGCTGATTTAATTTAATTCAACGAATAAGAAGCCAACTTCAGCCTCGCACATTTTGCATGCTTTCTTGTTCTTAATGTTTATTCACAGTGGTTACCTTATAAATGAAAATCAAGCATAAATCACGTTGAATTAACATTAAGAACAAGAAAGCATAGAAAATGTTTAGTTTTCAGAATTATTGTGTCTATTGGTTGTTACGTTAAAGTTACCGTATTTTTCGCTCCATAAGACGCACCTGACCATAAGACGCACCTAGTTTTTAGAGGAGGAAAACAAGAAAAAAAATATATAATATAATTTCTATTTCCTGATGCCTGATGTGCCAAGGGGAGGGGGCTAACCCTAACCCTAAACCCCTATCCCTAATAACCCTAAACCCTAACACTTAACCTTAACCAGGGGCATATTTAGGATTTGTGCTGCCCTAGGCATTTAAGATTCTGCTGCCCCCCCCCACCCTATGTTTTTAAGCCTTTTTTTTCACATTAATATTTTTTGGGTCAAGGTGTACATTTATTATTGTTTTTATTTTATTCATAAACAAAGTAAATGTAAAGGGAAAAAAGAGAGGAGGGAGAGAGAGGAGGAAGGGAGAGGAAGGAGGGAGGGAGGGAGAGGAAGGAGGGAGACCGGAGGGAGAGAGGAAGGAGGGAGAGAGGAGGGAGGGAGAGAGGAGGGAGGGAGAGAGGAGGGAGGGAGAGTCGAGGAAGGAGAGAGGAAGGAGGGAGGGAGAGGGAAGGAGGGAGAGGGAAGGAGGGATGGAGAGGAAGGAGGGAGGGAGAGGAGGGAGAGGAAGGAGGGAGGGAGAGGAGGGAGAGGAAGGAGGGAGGGAGAGGAGGGAGAGAAAGGAAGGAGGGAGAGGAGGGAGGGAGGGAGAGGAAGAAAGGAGGGAGGGAGAGGAAGGAAGGAAGGAGGGAGAGGAAGGAAGGAAGGAGGGAGAGGAAGGAGCCAGGTAGAGAAGGGAAGGAGAGATAAATACAATAACCAGTGCAGGGACACAGCATATATTTAATTACTTATAAAGAGAAAGAGTAAGGGTCCCATCTTGCTGCAGTCCTGCTTCCCCTCAGCATTCTCTGCTTACTGGACTGGTAGTGTGACACTGTGCTTATTGGCACAGCACGAGAAAAAGAACCAGTCTCAGATCAGTGTACTCTCTGTCTGTAATCAAACTGTAAGCCGCAGCAGTGCACCACCATAAGAAAAAAATGAGTGTCTCCCGGTCCCGCCTCCAGCAAAGGGAAGAAGAATCATCAAACTACCTGGTATATAAAGTTAAAAAGAAGCGTTTATTCAAGTACAGTCTGTACTTAAATAAACGCTTCCTTTTAACTTTATATAATGGTAGTTTCTTCCCTTTGCTGGAGGCGGGACCGGGAGCCACTCATTTTTTTCTTATGGTGGTGCACTGCTGCGGCTTACAGATTACAGAGAGAGTAGTTACCGGTAGTTACAGTACATACACTGACCGGCTCTTTTCTCGCGCTGTGCCGATAGTAGGCACAGTGTCACACTACCATGCCAGTAAGCAGAAAATGCTGAGGGGAAGGACTGCAGCCAGCAAGATGGGACCCTCACCCTGCGCCTGGTCACTGGTGATATAAAGTTAAAAATGAAGCGCTTATTCAAGTACAGTCTGTACTTGAATAAACGCTTCATTTTAACTTTATATACCGTAGTTTCTCACTTCTTGCTGGAGGCGGGACCGTGAGCCTTCTGACAGCATCCATTAATCTGCGGCTTACGTTACAATTTGAGTACACGGATGTTGAGCCAGCCAAATCTAGGGTAGTGTGGTGTTTATGCTGCAGCATGTACCGTAGTCGGTTTTTACTACTATTACCCAGCTCATTACTGGGTTCTGTCATACCGGATACTCAGTGAGTGCTAAAGTAATTCAAGACTGCATGCAATAGTAGTTTCTTCCTGGCTGTATCAGTGTTACATTAGAATGGAGTACCTTCTACATGTGAAATTGGGCTGCCCTTTTAGTTTGTTAATCCTCACACTCCTTTTTGGGTTGTTTCCGTCCAGAGTAAAATGCTTTCGAAATTCCATTGGTGCAGGTGACGACTCGTCACTGATTTTGGCTCCATTTATAATTCTGCATGCTGGTAACTGTAGATGCTTGCTATGCAGAAGCTACCGTTATATATTTTCAATATATAGACGCTTGGCCAGGGGTTTAATTGCATGCACAGTAGCGCCTCTCTCTCTCCTGCTTGTGTGTCCGCTTCAATTTATGTTTATGGGTTATTATGGCTATGCAAAATCATCACGAGAAATAGAGCCGGTGTCAGATAAGACTGATCTGACACCGGCTCTATTTCTCGTGATGATTTTGCATAGCCATAATAACCCATAAACATAAATTGAAGCGGACACACAAGCAGGAGAGAGAGAGGCGCTACTGTGCATGCAATTAAACCCCTAGCCAAGCGTCTATATATTGAAAATATATAACGGTAGCTTCTGCATAGCAAGCATCTACAGTTACCAGCATGCAGAATTATAAATGGAGCCAATAGTTTGCTGGGCAGTATGGCGGTATGAAAATAAAAGCTAATGCCAGCAATAAAGTTCCCAAATAGAGTGTGTGCGTCTGTAAATAAACTACTCACTCACTGTCTCACTCCATATGCTGCCGACTCAAGCACTCTGATGCACTTCTTCGATAGCCTCATGCATTAGCTCGCCGTGGACAGTTTTTTCCATCTGCTCTAAGCGTGAGCGGCATCCACTGCTGGATGCACTGCTATGACTGCCTCCAAAAAGTGCCGCCCCCCAAAATTTGCCGCCCTAGGTCAAGTGCAGGGCCTGCATTCGCTCCATAAGACGCACAGACATTTTCCCTTACTTTTGAGGGGGGAAAAAGTGCGTCTTATGGAGCGAAAAATACGATAATTTAAAAAAAAAAAAGCAAAAAAAAAAAAAAAAAAAAAGCTTTAAATGGAGGTCACATGTTTCCTGTCTAGCGTGAAGCTCCAGTCTGCAGCTAGACCCTTCCCGATAATTAAGGAAATGCATTTCATTATTAAAAAAAAATTGCAATTCTAAAAATATACATCTCTAAACTAATGTGTGTCTGAAGCAGAATACCCAACAAATGACTATTTGTTTCAATCAATTTACAATGACAAAGTAACTTTTTTTGTAACTGAGTATTTACATAAACTAGTAACAATTACAAAATGCAATATTGCTTGATTGAACAAGGTGGGGCAAATTTCTAAATGGTTTTGTGTGCATCTCTGCAGGTGACTGGGTAAAAGTTAAAAAAAACTCTGCTGTTACAGATAGGGTTACTTGAAAATCGTAGTTGGAATTAATTTATATCAGTCCCCAATTGGCCATAACAAAATAATTCAAAATTAACATACTCAAGAGACTTTCAAAGGGTGTGTCCCTGCTCTACAAAACATCTTAAATCTTGTTAGCACAAATACAGTTTTAAACACTGTTAAAACTTTAATTTTGTACGAAGATCTTAAATTTTATATATATATATATACAGTATCCCACAAAAGTGAGTACACCCCTCACATTTTTGTAAATATTTTACTATATCTTGAAGAAATGACATTTTGCTACAATGTAAACTAGTGAGTGTACAGCCTGTGTAACAGTGTATATTTTCTGTCCCCTCAAAATAACCCAGCACACAGCCATTAATGTCTAAACCATTGGCAACAAAAGTGAGTACACCCTAAGTGGAAATGTCCAAATTGGGCCCAAAGTGTCAATATTTTGTGTGGCCACCATTATTTTCCAGCACTGCCTTAACCCTCTTGGGCATGGAGTTCACCAGAGCTTCACAGGTTGCCACTGGAGTCCTATTCCACTCTTAAAGGGACACTGTACTCAAATTTTTTCTTTTGTAATTCAGAAAGAGCATGCAATTTTAAGCAACTTTCTAATTTACTCCTATTATCAATTCTTCTTCATTCTCTTGCTATCATTATTTGAAAAAGAAGGCATCTAAGCTTTTTTTTGGTTTCTGTACTCTGGACAGCACTTTTTTTATTGGTGGATGAATTTATCCACCAATCAGCAAGGACAACCCAGGTTGTTCACCAAAAATGGGCCGGCATCTAAACTTACATTCTTGCATTTCAAATAAATATAACAAGAGAATGAAGAAAATTTGATAATAGGAGTAAATTAGAAAGTTGCGTAAAATTTCATGCTCAATCTGAATCACGAAATAATTTTTTTTGGTACAGTGTCCCTTTAAGTTGGAATACTGCCCTGTGGCCCAGTCTCCGAAGGAAGGGGATCATGCTCTGCTTCAGTATGTCACAGTACATGTTGGCATTCATTATTCCCTCAATGAACTGTAGCTCCCCAGTGCCGGCAGCACTCATGCAGGCCCAGACCATGACACTCCCACCACCATGTTTGACTGTAGGCAAGACACACTTGTCTTTGTACTCCTCACCTGCTTGCCACCACACATGCTTGACACCATCTGAACCAAATAAGTTTATCTTGGTCTCATCGGACCACAGGACATTGTCCCAGTAATCCATGTCCTTAGTCTGCTTGTCTTCAGCAAACTGTTTGCGGGCTTTCTTGTGCATCATCTTTAAAAGAGGCTTCCTTCTAGGACGACAGCCATGCAGACCAATTTGATGCAGTGTGCGGCGTATGGTCTGAGCACTGACAGGCTGACCCCCACCCCTTCAACTTCTGCAGCAATGCTGGCAGCACTCATACGTCTATTTCCCAAAGACAACCTTTGGATATGACACTGAGCACGTGCACTCAACTTCTTAGGTCGACCATGGCGAGGCCTGTTCTGAGTGGAACCCGTCCTGTGAAACCACTGTATGGTCTTGCCCACCGTACTGCAGCTCAGTTTCAGGGTCTTGGCAATCATCTTATAGCCTAGGCCATCTTTATGTAGAGCAACAATTCTTTTCTTCAGATCCTCAGAGAGTTCTTTGCCAAGAGGTGCCATGTTGTGACCAGTATGAGAGAGTGTGAGAGCGATAACACCAAATTTAACACACCTGCTCCCCATTCACACCTGAAACCTTGTAACACTAACAAGTCACATGACACCTGGGAGGGAAAATTGCTAATTGGGCCCAATTTAGACATTTCTACTTAGGGGTGTACTCATTTTTGTTGCCAATGGTTTAGATATTAATGGCTGTGTATTGAGTTATGTTGAGGTGACAGCAAATTTACACTGTTATACAGGCTGTACACTCACTACTTTACATTGTAGTAAAGTGTCATTTTTTCAGTGTTGTCACATGAAAAGATATAATAAAATATTTACAAAAATTTGAGGGGTGTACTCACTTTTGTGAGATACTGTATATATATATATAAAGTATATTAAAATACCTTGAAATAATTGTTCAGTTGCATGTAAATATATTATGACCCAAAACATCTACGTATATTAATCAGATTCATACATACTGGAGAATACATTGTAGTCCAATATGAAAGACTTTGTAAGAAGTGACAGAGACTTTAATGTTGAGGTGGCCGTGGAACGTATCAAGCTTTTTTAATATTAGGAGTGATGATAGGCAGCTAGACAAGAAATATAGTTTAGGACTGCAATGAAGAGGTGAGTGGGATGAATGGTAAAGCAAGAGAAGCCATTTGTTAGAAAAAGACAATGGAGAGTACAGTAATGGGTGCTGGTTTAAAGGGACATTATACACTAGATTTATATAGCCCATCTGGTAGTATTTTTATAAAAATGTATTGTTTTGCTTATTTTTTAAGAACATTGTGCTGATTTTTAGAGTCCTACGCAAGCTCCACAGCAACAAATGTATACACACATTTACACACTCCTGCTGGCTCCTGTTTCTGTTATGTCTTTTCATATGCAAGGAAGGGGGGGAGGGGGAAGTATCTGCTCTTTTTGTTTTCCCAGCCCATTTCAATGGGTGTCCCAGACTACCTCATCAACAGAGATAAACTAGGAGCTTCTAAGTAAGTTTTTAAAAGGTTTTATATTTTTTTTTAGAAAAAAGCACTCATATCCTCCTCTACCAACTATGTTTGGGGAAACTAGCAGTATATCTCTCCAATTTCCTTCTGTTATCTAATTTGCGTCATTCCCTTGACATCCTTTGTTGAAAAGCATACCTAGGTAAACTCAGGAGCAGAAATGCACTACTTGGAGCTAGCTACTGATAAGTGGCTGAACATATATGCATCTTGGCATTGACAAATTTGATAATAGAAGTAAATTGCAAAGTTGTTTACATTTTTATGTTCTATATCTGAATCATGAATGAAAATTGTTGGGTTTTATGCCTCTTTAAAGGGGTAGGAAAGTCAAAATTAAACTTGAATGATTCAGATAGAGCACATGGTTGTAAGAACCTTTTAAATTCACTTCTATTTTCAAATTTGCTTTATTCTTGTGTATATTGTTTGCTGAAAAACAACATGTACATATCCTACGCTAGTGGGAACAAGCTGGTGATTGGTGGCTACACACATTTGTCTCTTGTCTTTGGCTGACTAGATATGTTAAGCTAGCTCCCAGTAGTGCACTGTCGCTCTTTCAGCAAAAGGATGTTAAGAGAATGAAGCAAATTTGATATTAGTAGTAAATTGGAAAGTTGTTTAAAATTGATATATATGAATCATGAAAGAATACATTTGGGTTTCATGTAGCTTTAAGTAAACTTTTTAACAAAAATAATATAGTGACTAAAAATTACAAGTAGAAAACTCGTAATCCAAACTGCCTGGGACTGGAAAAGGTTTGGATTTTGGAATATTTGCATCTGTAAAATGGGACATAATATGTCATTTAAGCAATATTTAAATGTCATAATGCAGCTTATACATGCAACTAAAGGTAGTTTTACATCATTTTGTAATACTTGTGTGACTTATAGGAAGAGAAAATAGTAATTTTCTATTTTATTTTTAAAAAAAATAGTGAAAAAGTTTGTATTTTAGAATTTTTGTATTTTGGAATTCTGGATTTGGGAATTTTGACAAATTGCATTTTATTTAAACTGATTTACTACTAAACAAATTAAAAATACAATTGGAACAAATGTTTCATGCACATGTTCTCAATGCAGTAGTGGACCTACTGAATAGTGGGTTCTGCTGCAAAACTTTTTTTTGCCCCCCCGCAAAGGTTACTCAGTAATAAGCAATCTCTATATACTGATGAGCATGCTGCCATTTATTTGCCTATTTGTGTTTAGAAGACCAGACCTCTTCTTTTGTTTTGTGATATTTTATCTTATCACCACTGCTGAGGCCAATTAGAGACAAATATGTGGAAGGCATAGGCTTCTAAAGTATGCAGTGTTCACTTTAAATTCTCAGATCTGGAAAACTCACAGTTTTCAAAGCTAAATTGAAAGGGACAGTCTAGTCAAAAATAAACTTTCCTGATTCAGATAGATTGTGGCCTATTAGGGACATACAGTTGTGCTCATAAGTTTACATACCCTGGCAGAATTTATGATTTCTTGGACATTTTTCAGAGAATATGAATGATAACACAAAAACTTTTCTTTCACTCATGGTTAGTGTTTGGCTGCAGCCATTTATTATCAATCAACTGTGTTTACTCTTTTTAAATCATGATGACAACAGAAACTACCCAAATGACCCTGATCAAAAGTTTACATACCCTGGTGATTTTGGCCTGATAACATGCACACAAGTTGACACAAAGGGGTTTGAATGGCTATTAAAGATAACCATCCTCACCTGTGATCTGTTTGCTTGTAATTTGTGTGTGTGTATAAAAGGTCAATGAGTTTCTGGACTCCTGACAGACCTTTGCATCTTTAATCCAGTGCTGCACTGACGTTTCTGGATTCTGAGTCATGGGGAAAGCAAAAGAATCGTCAAAGGATCTCCGGGAAAAGGTAGTTGAACTGTATAAAACAGGAAAGGGATATAAAAGATATCCAAGGAATTGAGAATGCCAATCAGCAGTGTGCAAACTCTAATCAAGAAGTGGAAAATGAGGGTTTCTGTTGAAACCAAACCACGGTCAGGTAGACTAACTAAAATTTCAGCCACAACTGCCAGGAAAATTGTTCAGGATGCAAAGAAAACTCCACAAATAACTTCAAGTGAAATACAGGACTCTCTGAAAACAATTGAGGTGGCTGTTTCAAGATGCACAATAAGGAGGCACTTGAAGAAAGATGGGCTGCATGGTCGAGTTGCCAGAAGAAAGTCATTACTATGCAAACGCCACAAAGTATTCCGCTTACAATACACCAAACAGCACAGAGACAAGCCTCAAACCTTCTGGCACAAAGTCATTTGGTGTGATGAGACTAAATTTAGCTTTTTGGCCACAACCATAAACGCTACATTTGGAGAGGAGTCAACAAGGCCTATGATGAAAGGTACCTCATTCCTACTGTGAAACACGGAGGTGGAACACTGATTTTTTGGGGATGTGTGAGCTACAAAGGCACAGGAAATTTGGTCAGAACTGAAGGCAAGATGAATGCAGTATGTTATCAAAAAATACTGGAGGAAAATTTGCATTCATCAGCCCAGAAGCTGCGCATGGGACGTACTTGGACATTCCAACATGACAATGATCCCAAACACAAGGCCAAGTCGACCTGTCATTGGCTACAGCAGATTAGTGAAGGTTCTGGAGTGGCCATCTCAGTCTCCTGACCTCAATATCATTGAGCCTCTCTGGGGAGATCTCAAACTTACAGTTCATGCAAGACAGCCCAAGAATTTACAGGAACTGGAGGCTTTTTGCCAGGAAGAATGGGCAGCTTTACATCTGAGAAGATAAAGAGCCTCATCCACAAATACCACAAAATATTTCAAGCTGTCATTGATGTTAAAGGGGGTAATACACGGTATTAAGAACTGGGGTATGTAAACTTTTGATCAGGGTCATTTGGGTAGTTTTTGTTGTCATTATGATTTAAAAAGAGTAAACACAGTTGATTGATAATAAATGGCTTCAGCCAAACACGAACCATGAGTGATTTTTTTTGTGTTATCATTCATAGTCTCTGAAAAATGTCCAAGAAATCATACATTCTGCCAAGATATGTAAACTTATGAGCACAACTGTATATAGATTAGCTCCTTTACTGATCAAACAATTACTTTGCGACATGTTGTCACTTCAGAAGTCTATCCTCTTTGAGGGCAATGGAAGAACACAATTTTCTAAGGTAAATTTAATGAAAGGCAGGCAAAATAAAACATGAAGGACATTACATTGCACAGTTGTTTTTATAATATTCAGGATCGTTGTATGTAGAATTCCCTTTTTAGTTTAGTGAGCAAATGACAAGAAACATATGTGTAGCCACCAATCACCAAGTAGCTCCCAGCTGTGCATTGCTGCTCCTGATCCAACCTTGGTAGGCTCTTCATTAAAGGATACCAGAAGATTAAAGTAAATTTATAATATAAGTAAATTAAAACACCATTTAAAATAAAATGTTCTATCTGAACCAGGAAAGTTTAATTTTGATTTTCATGTCCTTTAAAGCCCTTTAAGACATGGGTTGTATTTAAAAAAAACCTTAATATCCTAAATTTAAGAAACCCCAAAACAACTGGAAAATTTGCAACTGGAATTGGAGAAAATGAAATTAATTTTTTAGTTCCAGATCAAGCAATAAATGTTTATAAAGACAGAATATTATGCTGTTTGTATGATGCTATGTTTATTCTTACCAACAAAAAGCTGGCTGTACAACTCAAGTCGTGTGTGCCCTTGTGTGGGTGCTTTGCGGGATTGCATTGGTAGCTGGTCCACTTGTAAGCTGGCTTCCTTCACATTTCTTTCTGCTTTGACTTGGTGCCATTGGTCATCATTCAGTGGAGCTGGACATTTAACAACAAGCTCAACGGGTCCATTTCCAACGTCAAATGAAAACGACACTTCAGTATTGGCTGAATATAAAAAAGAAATATAAGAGGTTTAACTCCAGATCCCATTAGAATAAATATAAAGAATTAATATATTAATTTAGCAAGCACATTAATTGCTGGAAACATCTTTGTTCTGTTTCAGAAATGCTATAATCGTATTAGGCAATATTTTTGCTAGATGACTTAAAAATTAAACTTAATTCTGTTTTTTATTTATTATGCTGCTAAGTGCATAAAAAAACATATTTCTTTCTTTACAACTTCCAATACCCCCACCCATATCCTAATTTTTACCCCCAGTTTATGGTTACTTTAGCACCCATGGCTGTTTTATTTTTCAAAGCTCAGCAAGTTGTATTAGGCCTGGACTGAGCATACAGCATACGGGACATTTGTTCGGTGGACTGGGACCAGTTATGGGCCGGGCCTGTTGCCTTAGCCCCATCCAGTCAGGGATGCAATGTACATGCTGCAGGCGGAGCTAGGGCAGGCACAAGCAGAGTAGTGGAGGAAAGTTATGGATCACTTTATTCGGGGGGGGGGGGTATATGCTGGAGGTGCTGGTGCCCTACCTGGCAATGCCACTGCTGCCTGTTAGCTTCAAAATCAAACGTTTTAACATAACTTTTATTCATGCCAAAAAATATATAATTACCAAGTGCATCAATTAGAGATTTTAAATTTAATGTCTCTTTAAAGGGACAGTCTACTTATTTGTTTAAGCCCCTACAGGTTACCCCTTATCTCAGTGCTTTTTCTCTCTCACTTTTTACAATCTTGCACTATAGCCAGAAAGTGCTAGTTCATTTGTGCCTTATAGATAATATTGTGTTCACTCCCGTGGAGAATGATAAAGAGTTCACAAGAACAAGCACTAATTGGCTAAAATGCAAGATTGTAAAAACCTAAATAGAAAAAAGCACTTAGATAAGGGGACATCTACAGGGTCTTAGATACAGGTAATCATAGAGGTAAAATAAAGAGACTATCTATCTTTTTAAAAATAAAAATTTTCAAGTAGACTGTCTGTTTAAGTTATGAAAATGAGACTCTAACAGACATCACTAAAATAAATTCTTAAGTAGGTTGGTGGATTATCCATTGTTCACACAGAGAGAAGCACACTCACAGGAACGAAGAACCAGCTCAATACCATTGTTAGCCTGTTCTATGGCGATTTACCACCTGGGTGCAGTTTCTTTTAGCCCAGTAATGCTTTTCACAGAGTAGAACTTTCCTGTAATATATCAGTCTGATCCCGCCTATTACAGTCAGCCCAGCACCGAAATACCAGGCAATTCCTCTCTGAACAAAGAACACAGCAACCCCAGACGATCGTTTCATCCTTCATTGGGCCTCGTCAGTGAGGTGTAGCCATATTCCTCTAAGCGTACTGAGCAAGGAGTCCACATCTAGTTTCCCCTTTTTCCCTTAAAGGGACACTGTACCCAAAAAAATTCTTTTGTAATTCAGAAAGAACATGCAATTTTAAGCAACTTTCTAATTTACTCCTTTTATCAATTTTTCTTCGTTCTCTTACTATCATTATTTGAAAAAGAAGGCATCTAAGCTTTTTTTTGATTTCAGTACTCTGGACAGCACTTTTTTATTGGTGGATGAATTTATCCACCAATCAGCAAGGACAACCCAGGTTGTTCACCAAAAATGGGCCGGCATCTAAACTTACATTCTTGCATTTCAAATAAAGATACCAAGAGAATGAAGAAAATTTGATAATAGGAGTAATTTAGAAAGTTGCTTAAAATTTCATGCTCAATCTGAATCACAAAAGAATTTTTTTGGGTACAGTGTCCCTTTAAGGAGACTAAATACACACAGATAGAAGCACACTCACAGGAACAAACAACTGGCTCAATACTATTATTAGCCTGTTCTATGGCGATTTACCACCTGGGTGCAGCTTCTTTTAGCCCAGTGTAGCCAGTCGCTGTGCTGAGACTACAAAAATACCTTTTAAAGAATTAAAGGGATATGAAACCCTACATTTTTTCTATCATGATTCAGATAGAGCATAGGATTTTAAACACTTCTATTATCAATGTTTCTTCTTTCTCTTGGTATCTTCTGTTGAAAAGCAAGGATGTAACCTCAGGAGTCCTTTCTGGAGCACTATAAGGCAACAGTTTTGTATGAATATTTTCATTTGCAAGAGCACTAGATGGAAGCACTATTTCCTGCCATGTAGTGCTTCAGATGCCTATCTATGTATCTCTTCAACACAGAAAACCATGGGAACAAAGCAAATTTGTTAACAGAAGTGAATAGTAAAGTTTTTTTTTATTGTATTCTCTGTCTGAATCACAAAAGAAAATGTTTGGGTTTCATATCCCTTAAAGGAATATTTACCCAATCTTATAAAGTGATATAGGCGCTAATTAAAAGGTTGAATCTTTTAGAAAAAACGTATCAAATGATTCATCTACAAATATTTCCATAGATGTCTATAGTGAATTTTGTTGAAAAATCATTAAATGCACTTTATAAAGGATTGTGATCAACCCCTAAATAAGTGATCATTTTAAGATACAAGTTGGAGACAATCAATCTGTTCAGACACTTTTTAAAAATGTTCTCTTTAAGTCAATTTAACCAATCACAGGCTGCTGCTTTAGCCTTATTATACTCTATGACCAGCACTGTTGCACAAATCCGGTGCTCATCTCGGAGCTGCGGATTGCCGAGTATGCTCTGTCCATATTAATGATTGCTAATAAGTTGCCAGGTTCAGTGAACAACAATAGAAACATGCGCAACTCCCAACAGTATTTTACCGGGCTGTCATGGTTTGTAGCTCTGGAGAATTTCAATCTCATTGCCCTCAAGGACCTTATAAGGGTCACATTTTGCTGATGAATGCCTAGCCACGCCCCAACCTGCCCACAGTCTACCTAGATCTGCACAGTGCCTCACCCAGCTCTGGCAAATCACCTCCCAACCCAACCCCATGACATATAAGACGACTCTGATACAGTTTCCTATGACTCTGTCCCTGTATCTTTCTGTCTAAGTTTCTGGGAAAAGTGTAGAGGTATGAAAAGGGTATGCTGAGTCTGTAGATACTTGTTATACCATTTGCAAGAATATTCCTTAAAGGGACAGTATACTATAAAATTGTTTTTCCCTTAATGTGTTTTCAATTACTGTTTTTTACCAGTTGCAGAGTATACAATGTATGAGATTTGCTTTTTATTAAGGCTGATTTGTGTATATGAATTAGCTAATTTTGTGTTTTGAAGCCACAACCTAATAAAATGAGCTTGTAGGTATAATCAGATCTCATTACTTTATCACATTGTGGACATATACCTGCTTCTTTATCTTATATCTGTCCCTAAACCAATCACCAATACTTGGAGAGAACAATGGAAAATTAACATTTTATTACCTTATCTCTTCTGTAACCCACTGGGAGTGTAATTTCTTCTACTGGCTGTGTTAACACAGCTTGGCCTCGAGGCCAAAAACTTGATAATGGAAGTAAACTAGAAAGTTGTTTCAAATTATATGTTCTGTCTGAATCATGAGAGTTTTATTGTGACTTTACTCTTTAAAGGGACAGTCAACACCAGAATGTTTGTTGTTTTAAAAGATAGATAATCCCTTAATTACCAATTCCCCAGTTTTGCATAACCAACACAGTTATAATTATACACGTTTTACCTCTGTAATTACCTTGTATCTAAGCCTCTGCAGACTGCCCCCTTATTTCAGTTCTTTTGACAGACTTGCATTTAAGCCAATCAGAGCTGTCTCCATGGTAAATTCACGTACATGAGCTCAATGTTATCTATATGAAACACGTGAACTAATGCCCTCTAGTGGTGAAAAACTATCAAAATGCATTTAGATTAGAGGCGGCCTTCAAGATCTAAAAAAATAGCATATGAACCTCCTAGGTTTAGCTTTCTACTAAGAATACCAAGAGAACAAAGCAAAATTGGTGATAAAAGTAAATTGGAAAGTTGTTTAAAATTACATGCCCTATATGAATCATGAAAAGTTTTTTTGGACTTGACTGTCCATTTAAAGGTGAAAATAGATCACCTACTGTGATGCTGCAATGTTTACAGCATGCAGATGTAACCAAGCGTGTTTTTGTGCAGGAACTTCACTGATATTATTCCAACAGGTACAATTATTTTTATATGAAGCATTTAAATGTTGCTACAGCTGCTCGCCATAACTCAAGCCCTTGTTTATTTTTTGCTTATTTTTTTCATACTGGGTGGGGATACCACAGGCTAAATAAAATAATTCAAATGCCAATATAAGATTAATGGAAATACTTGTAAACAATTTAATACACTCCAGCAGGTAAAGTGGATCATTGGGAACAAATTAAAGGGGAGAATTGTTTTAAGTAAACTGTCCCTTTAAATAGCTTTTAAAACAGATATTTGTTTTTAAAACCTGCTATAAGACTTCCATGTCTGCTTAAGTTGTCTTTAAAATTTAAAGGGACATAAAATCCCAATTTTTTCTTTCCTGGTTCAGATAGAGCATGCAATTTTAAACAACTTTTTAATTTACTTCTATTATCAAATTTTCTTCATTTTCTTGTTATCCTTTGTTGAAAAGCAGAAATATAAGCTCAGGAGTGTGCACTGTCTGCAGCACTATATGGCAGCCATTTTGCAACAATATTATACATTAGCAAGAGCACAAGATGGCAGCAATATTTCCTGTCATGTAGTACTCCAGACAAGTGTACACTATGGGGCCGATTTATCAAGTGTCTGGCGGATATGATCTGCTGTAGGGATCATGCCCGCCAGACATCGATAAATGCAGACAGCATACGCTGTCGGCATTTATCAATGCACAAGCAGTTCTCATGAACTGCTTGTGCAATGCTGCACCCTGCAGATTTGCAGCTGCTAGGAGGGGGTGTCAATCAACCCAATCGTATGAGATCGGGCGGATTAATGTCTGCAGCCTCAGAAGCAGCGGACGAGTTAAGGAGCAGCGATCTTAAGACCGCTGCTTCTTAACTCCTGTTTCCGGCGACCCTGAAGGCTCGCGCAGAAAAAGATACATTAGGCACAATACAGGCCATGATAAATCGGCCCCTATGTATCTAGATATCTCTTCAACAAAGAATAACATGAGAATGAAGCAAATTGTATAATAGAAGTAAATTAAAAAGCTTTTTAAAATTGTATTCTCTATCTGAATAATGAAAGAAAAAAAATCGGGTTTTATGTTCCTTTCATTTTAATCTATTTTAAGAATTGTATTAAATAATGGATACACTGCAGTGCCGGATTAGTTTGCTTTCTTGATATATATACTACATTTTTTTTCTACAAATAAAAATATTTCAGGGTATCACAGTTCACCCAGTAGAGCTAAGATAATATTAAAAAAAATGTTAAGAACACGCTCAAGTTATATGATGGCTGTCTGCCCAAACTGAAGCTTCCTTTCCAGAGAAAAATTGTACGCACATTAGATGATCAGTCTTATAGTCACATTTTCAGTATCTGATTGCATTTATTATTCAAAGGCTCATCTGATCATTGCCAAGGAACATTAAGTATGAAAAAAATAAGCAAAAATAAACAAGGGCTTGAGTTATGGCGAGCAGCTGTAGCAACATTTAAATGCTTCATATAAAAATAATTGTACCTGTTGGAATAATATCAGTGAAGTTCCTGCACAAAAACACGCTTGGTTACATCTGCATGCTGCAAACATTGCAGCATCACAGTAGGTGATCTATTTTCACCTTTAAAGGGACAGTCAAGTCCAAAAAAACTTTTCATGATTCATATAGGGCATGTAATTTTAAACAACTTTCCAATTTACTTTTATCACCAATTTTGTTTTGTTCTCTTGGTATTCTTAGTAGAAAGCTAAACCTAGGAGGTTCATATGCTATTTTTTTAGACCTTGAAGGCCACCTCTAATTTAAATGCATTTTGATAGTTTTTCACCACTAGAGGGCATATAGATAGCATTGAGCTCATGCACGTGAATTTACCATGGAGACAGCTCTGATTGACTTAAATGCAAGTCTGTCAAAATAACTGAAATAAGGGGGCAGTCTGCTGAGGCTTAGATACAAGGTAATTACAGAGGTAAAACATGTATAATTATAACTGTGTTGGTTATGCAAAACTGGGGAATTGGTAATTAAGGGGTTATCTATCTTTTAAAACAACAAAAATCTGGTGTTGACTGTCCCTTTAAAGAGTAAAGTCACAATAAAACTCTCATTTTCTTGGTTTCCTTTGTTAAAGGATTGGCTGAACACATTGGGTGAGTGAATGATAAGATATATATATGTGCATATATCTGCTCTTCAATTAAGGATACCAAGAAAACATGATGAAGTGCCATAATGGGCAGGAAACGTGTCGGATGTATGCAACTATGGCGATGTACTGTTTTACACTGCTACTGTGCAATAAATAATGAACTTCTAAAATCTCCTAAAGCCTGAAAGATTCCCTGTCATTTTCCTTTTTGTATACTAAGAAAACAAAGCCACTTTGAAAATAAAAGAGAGTTGAAAAGTTGTTTAACCCCTTTGTGATGGCTGCTTTAAGCTGTATGGCATACAGATATAGCCACTGTGAGTGACGGTGCGACCTGTTCTCCTACAGCCCTGGAAGTGCTACAGATGCCTGACGTATAGGGTTTTGTGGCCATAACTAAGGGGTTAAAATTGCATTCTCTGCCTGAATTATAAAAGTTTAATTTTGACTTTACTGTCCCTTTTTGAATGACTGCAGTTAGTAAAAACCTTTAGTTGCTCGAAAGCCCTGCAGATATTTTTTTATAGGGGTCCATCTTTAAAGGGAAATATAGTAAAAAGGACAGTGTAGAGTAAACATTGCAAGATCTAATTTTCTTAGAGTATGTGATAGTTGCTTAACTGACCCAAGAGTACTATGGGTTTAACCCCTACAAAGAGTTAAATACATAGGTTAAGTCTTCTCAAGAGGCACAAGCATTGCAGCTAATGAGTAGGACACGTTATTGCTGCTTCTGTTGGTTTGGAGCAGGACTTTACCCCTGAAGCACATAGATAAAGTCCTGCTCTGGAGCTGCAAGCCTTGTGGCTACCTAAATCTGCCACTGCTGGCTGGATACAGGAGGCTGGCACATTAGAATACATCCACACATCAGAAGACACATTCAGGAATAATCATAGGGATTAAAGGGACACTACACAACATTTGTGTTATCTTGTTATAGAATAAGTTAGCAGCCAAGTGTAAAACAAATGAACACCTTGTTTGCTGCAATTGTTTTTCACTAGTCAAATTCTTCCCATCATATCCCTTATTTGGAGAAGACAATCTGGACTTGTCACTGCATTTTTGTGCAGCTGTTTTCTATGGGGTTGAGATCTGGAAACTGGCTAGGCAACTCCAGGACCTTGAAACGCTTCTTAAAAAGCCACTCCGTTGCCCGGGCGGTGTGTTTGGGATCATTGTCTTGCTGAAAGACCCAGCCACGTTTCATCTTCAATGCCCTTGCTGATGGAAGGAGGTTTGCACTCAAAATCTCACAATACATGGCCCCATTCATTCTTTCATGTACACGGATCAGTCGTCCTGTTCCCTTTGCAGAGAAGCAGCCCCAAAGCATGATGTTGCCACCCCCATGCTTCACAGTAGGTATGGTGTTCTTTGGTTGCAACTCAGCATTCTCTCTCCTCCAAACACGACGAGTTGTGTTTCTACCAAACAGTTCTACTTTGGTTTCATCTGACCATATGACATGCTCTCAATCCGCTTCTGGATCATCCAAATGCTCTCTAGCATACTTCAGACGGGCCCGGACATGTACTGGCTTAAGCAGGGGGACGCGTCTGGCACTGCAGGATCTGAGTCCCTGTCGGCGTAGTGTGTTACTGATGGTAGCCTTTGTTACGTTGGTCCCAGCTCTCTGCAGGTTATTCACTAGGTCCCCCCGTGTGATTCTGGGATGTTTGCTCACCATTCTTGTGATCATTTTGACCCCACGGGGTGAGATCTTGCGTTGAACCCCAGATCAAGGGAGATTATCAGTGGTCTTCTATGTCTTCCATTTTCTAATTATTGCTCCCACAGTTTATTTCTTCACACCAAGCTGCTTGCTTATTGCAGATTCAGTCTTCCCAGCCTGGTGCAGGTCTACAATTTTGTTTCTGGTGTCCTTCGACAGCTCTTTGGTCTTCACCATAGTGGAGTTTGGAGTGTGACTGTTTGAGGTTGTGGACAGGTGTCTTTTATACTGATAACAAGTTCAAACAGGTGCCATTAATACAGGTGGAGTGGAGGACAGAGGAGCCTCTTAAAGAAGAAGATACAGGTCTGTGAGAGTCAGAAATCTTGCTTGTTTGTAGGTGACCAAATACTTATTTTCCACCATAATATGCAAATAAATTCTTTCCAAATCAGACAATGTGATTGTCTGGATTTGTTTCCACATTTTGTCTCTCATAGTTGAGGTATACCTATGATGAAAATTACAGACCTCTCTCATCTTCTTAAGTGGGAGAACTTTCACAATTGGTGGCTGACTAAATACTTTTTTGCCCCACTGTATGTAGCAGCATAAGCCTTGATAAGTCGGCAGTGTGCATTTCTAATTCTGAGATTTAGAAAATCCACTATTTTCAGAGATAAATGACGTGAAATAGGGGCAAATAAATAGTATATTGGAAAGTATTTTTTTACTATGCATAGATAAACCTTTTATATAGCAATCTCAATGTGTTTTCTGTCTCTAATAATTTTTGGTGCAAGATTTTGCACATAAGTGTGTTGACCATATGAGGGAAATAGTTCTTATCTGTCAGGTTTTTTTTCCTGTCATGAATTGAAATGACTTTATTCACAACTCAATTATTCTGTGCATTTGACATTGCATGTCTTAGGTTGTCTGTACTAGTTATTTGTTCCTTATGCTCTGCACATACAAATGTGATAAGAGTTAAGGAACGCTCAGCAGTGCAATACACAATTTCATTGGTTTCCTGCTAATAAAACCTTGTCACAGGTCCCTTCAATCCCTCTACATTTTATTCCCTTATCTCTAAAAGCCATGCAGGATGCTAACTGAATGAACACTGCGTTCAGTTCACACATCACTGTCACAAAGATCCAAAGTAATACAGATTCAATCACTTTATCATCAGAGACTTAGTTAAAAAAATGGCATTTGTTTGTTGTTGACCATGCAGACGTTAGCTAAAGTTGGTTTCAGCTCTCTCTTTGGATGTCACGTGTTAATGCTGCCTTTACCAACCAGTCTAATAAAAGCAAATCCGCTAGACAAGTGAATTTTATGAAATGTGACATCTTACATTAGAGGTACTTTTAACCTCTTCTTTGCCTGACAAAGCTACAATGCATTGATAATGCAGGTGTTATACTGCCATAGGCACACACAAAAAATCTGCTACCAAACCCCTACTTCCATTTTTGTGTATAGTTTGTAGTCAAAGTCCTTTGCATCTGAAATGGGCAAGAGTTTGTTTTCTACCTACATTTGCAAGGTAGTGTCCACTGCTCTACGCACACCTTTAATATTAATTATTTTGGTGAACTTTTTGCACACCCACATTTTCTTGTCTAGACGCACCCTGAAAATTTTGGTTCTCACAAATTAGAAGTTCATTATAAACTATCTAGGAAAATGAATGATTTTCCTGTCAGGGTTAAATAGATTAGTGATTAAGTCATGTCAGACAAATAAAGAGATGAGTTAAAGCCTCCCATCATGCATGGAGCAGTGTTAACTCCTTCTGTCAGTCATACATCAGCTACAAATAGAGCAGCATGAATTCAATATATAACTTAATATTCACCCAAAATTTAACACACCCTTTTACAACAAAATACCCAATAATTGCTATGGCTTAGTGCCTGGTGGGCTATTTGCCTCTTTTAGATCAGGGCTCTTGGGGAAGCCACGTGATCTATCCAGGCTCCCTCTGGTGCTAAAAGCATGTCAACACTGTCCTTACATTTATCAAATTGTCTCATAAAAAATGAGCAGTTAGAGAATTCTCATTCTCATCTGTCAGTCACATATAGACCAGTTATTAATTGCTTCTGTCAGCCATATAGCAGTATTAACCCCTTCTGTCAGCCACATACAGAACTGTGTTAACCCCTTCTGCCAGCCACATACAGAGCTGTGTTAACCCCTTCTGCCAGCCACATACAGAGTTGCGTTAACCCCTTCTGCCATCCACATGCAGAGCAGTGAAAAAACTTCCTGTCAGCCATATTCAGTGATCAGACATATAATAAGGGGACATTTAGTAGTTTATCTGTGACACATATCTTTAGTTACATACTTTGTTAAACAGTAACAATCAAACATACCTTGTAACCTTAGACTGCTTTAATGTCAAGTTGAAGGAACTATATTTATTAGTATCTAAATTATTATGTATAAACATAAAACTAAAACAATATCTGATTATAGTTTTAACATTACAGAAAGATACTTTTTTCCTTTTGTGTTTTCTTGCAGTTATAGGGAGCTGAAAAGGAAAACGTATTCTGCTGAACAGCCACTAGATGACAGTGTGACTTCATATAAACTTGGATTCTATGTCACAATTTTTGGGACATGTGACAATATCTGCATTTAGTTTCAAGCTGATATTCCTAACACTACTTTCTGAGTGTTGGTGGGTACCCAAAGATGTTATATTTGCACATGGCATGGGATGAGCACCTACTCCAGTTTGAGAGAGTAGTTCATCTCTGTGATTTGTATGTGCCTAGGAAGATTACAAATTGGCTATGTCACCCTTGATACAATCTCACTTGACATGATCTTGAGCATGTCACCATTTGGTGAAATGCTGCAACTACTCTTCATTTCATGCTACATCTTTAGCCTATCTGTGTACATCTAAGTGAGTGCTGGCCATTGTGTTTTATATATATATATATATATATATATATATATATATATATATATATATACACACTGTAAATATATATATATATATATGTCACGGTTAAAGTCAGAAATCTGGGTAATCCTAGGATTACCAAGGTAAATCTGATATTACCCAAGCGGCTGTGGGTAAATGTAATGTAATTCCCCCATCTACACTATTTTTGTTCCCTCCACCTGGGGGGTTAAAGGAAGGCGCCTCGCCAATCCTCTGACATCCACCCCAAGTGAACCTTGGGGAACGAGGTTTAAAAAGGGGGGCTTTGCTCCCCCTTGAAACTCCCAGATGGGGGCATAAATGATAGTGAAGATGTGTGAATTAAAGTGCATCGTATATATATTTGAAGAGCTTACTCGATGCACTCTGAAAAGATTTATCAAGTTACATCAGGCTTTACCCACAGCTGTTTGGGTAATGTCAGGTTTTCCTGGGTAATGCTAGGATTACCCAATTTCTTACATTACCCGCAACATATATATATATACACACACATGCCAGGGACCATATTAAATAAAATTCACACTTATGCTAAAGATAACACTACAAAAGAAGTCATTATCACATTTTTAGTATACAAAAAATAAGTCACTGTTAACTAATTTAATTTAACTGTAGTTACTACTCAAATTTACTACACATGGGGGCAGAGGGCCACAGAAAAGCCATGAAAAGGCAGGTGTGGCCCACAGCTTGGGTGGTCCTTAGCTAAATAATGTAGAAGATATAGATGTCTGCTCTTTATGCACTTGCAAATGCTCAGTGACTAATGCGTTATGCCTAAGAAAAGCTAATCGGATTTAGTCATCTGTTTGAATTTATTTTATGCTTATTTATTGTTGCTCTTCTCAAAATGATGGCACTATAAGACATTCACCAACTGATGCACACTATGTATTGATTTTATTTATCTTATTTATTTTTGTTATGATATCACAATATCTCTTCACTGTAAATTCCGTGTCTGCAATTGAGATCGTATAAATAAAGATATTTGAAAAAAAAGTGAATCTTTTGTCTCCAATGCAGAGTCCTATGTATCTTGTATTTTGCTGTTCTCTTTCTTCCTATGTCTCCTTTTTTATTTTCCTCTTGCTGCCGATTTTAGTCACACCCCTATATAACCCTTTCTGTCCCATTAACACATATTTATCTATTGATGTTCTCCTCTTCTATGCCTCTTAATGCCATATTTTCACCCACTTATCAGAAGCTTGCATCAACAAAAGATGCTGACATCTACCCACTGGTCCAGAAACCTTTGAAACTCTACAGCAAAATAAATTTGAGGCCACTGCCCCATACAGGTTCCCATTATCTGAAATATTCAGATGTCTTACATCCCGCAGCTTCCCTTGATAAAAAAGCATAACATTTTACTAGAACAATGCATTCATGATAATTTCATTAAAGTAATGTGACAATTTTTATTTTTATTTTAGTTCCTAGAAAATCCCCCATACACTGGAAGAGACTCTACAATCTGTCATGGCTGTTGAAAACTGCCTCTTGATTTGATTTGCTAATTGTATCTCAAGCACAGCAGAAAGAAAATCAAGGTCAATCTTCTTGGACAGTTGTTAATTTTCAATATTAAAGGGATATAAAACAGTCTGTTTCATTGTTATAACCCCCCCCCCCATACACACACACTAAGCAATTGATTATGAATTATATAAATCATTGCAATATGTATTAATCATAACTTTAAACTGTTTTCACCTATTATTTTTGTTAAACTTAATATCTGCAGTGTCCATTACTTCCTGTTACAGATCTACAAGGGGGGCTGGGGTTTCTTTATGAAGGCATATCTAGCTACAAACTTCTAGAGTAACATGAGCTTGTTTACTAATAAGTGAAAACTAGATAAACAGGTAGTCAGATTTGCCCATGCTAAGAAGAGGCAGAATGCAACTTAAAGGGACATGAAACCCACAATTTTTCTTTCATGATTTTAGACAAAACATTTGATTTTAAACAACTTCCCAATTGACTTTTATTATTTAATTTGCATCATTCTATTCATATTCTTTGTTGAAAAGCATACCTAGGCAGGCTAAGGAGCAACAATGCATTACTTGGAGCTTGCTGTTGATTGATGGATGCACATAAATGCCACTTTTCATTGGTTCACCAGATGTATCCAGCTAGCTCCCAGTAGTGCATTTCTACTCCTTCAACAAAGGGTACCAAAAGAATGAAGCAAACTTCTTAATAGAAGTAAATTGGAAAGTTGTTTAAAATCACATGCTTTATATGAATCATGAAAGAAAAAAAATTGGGTTTCATGTCCCTTTAAATGATTAAGGTGGGAACTATCTTAATTCCAGAGGGCAGTGGCTACACTAAGAATATCTAGTGTACTTCTTGTAAGTAAGTTGTTGTTTTTTTGTTGTTGTTTTTTTTTACACAATCTGTTTCTATTTATGTTTACTTTGATTTATTATAATTGCTTTTACTGAAGGAGCACTGATTGATATCCCTTTAATTCCTTTTATAAACACTTGCTGACATTTCAGATGAGGGCTGAGCAGATGAAAGGGGGAATTACAACATTTTTGTTTGTTTATTTTGAAATATATTTTACTTACGCTTGTATCCTAACACAAAGAAATCCACCTGAATGAATGAGTCATGATATGGAACCATTCCTTTTATACCAACATTTTCTTGTTTAGAACATAATTGGGTTTGTAAAAATATGTTAACAAATTCAGTTTAAGCAAATGAGAAAGATCCTTAAAGGGCCACTAAACCCAAAATGTTTATTTTATGATTCAGATAGAAAATACAATTTTAAACAACTTGCTAATTTACCTCTATTATCTAATTTGCTTCATTTTTTAGATATTCTTTGTTGAAGAAATAGCAATGCACATGAGTGAGCCAATCACACAAGGCATCTATGTGCAGCCACCAATCAGCAGCTACTGAGCCTATCTAGATATGCTTTTCAGCAAATAATATCAAGAGAATGAAGCAAATTAGATAATAGAAGTAAATTAGAAAGTTGTTTAAAATTGCATGCTCTTTCTGAATCACAAAAGAAAAAAAATGTGGGTTTCATGTCCCTTTAAAGTATTAGAACCTGAAGTAATTTGAGTAATTTGGGTAAAGGGTGGTTGATTCATGGATAAGATTTTTTATAATAGAGATAATGACACATTCAAAAATGTCTGTATTAATTAAGCTTACACTTCAAAATGAAGTATGGGTAAGTTTGATTGTCTTTCGGGATCTTACTTGTCCTCAAGAAATTGTTGATGGTAAAGTAAAATACTATAGTTTACTGAGACTCTTTAGTGAAAGTAATAATGGTATCAATGCAACTTACACTTTAATTCTAACTTGATAAAATCTGTGTTTCCTCTGTTTTCTAGGAATACTCCATCAGGGGCAGATGTCTTAAAGTAAAAGGAGATGTCAGCACTGGTTTCACCTTGGAAAGTGGGAAAGTGAAGATAGGAGGACGGCGTTGTGAAGGATGCTGCGTTCCAGTAATTTTCTGTGAATAGTAACAAAGAGAATATATGTGAGAACTATTACCATGGTAAATAATAATAGGATGTGCAGTACATACAAAGCCAGGAATTGTTTTGTTATGTTTGGTAGCAATTATAATCATCTTAAAAATAGTAAGAAATACTGAAGGTTTAAACCATAGACTTAAAAAAACAAAGTTTTCTTTCTAGTGAACAAAATGTCTCAGTTTATGGAGCATTTCCAGTATTTGTAAAATAAAAGTATGAACTAGAGAGCTTTTCCTCACTAAGATGTTTCTTTCCTAAGAGAACACCCACTCATTTTAGAAAAAAATAAATAAAATAAAAAAATCACTGCTTTTATCAGCATGACTGGATAGTGAGATAAGTAGCATATTTATGTCAACCATAAGAAGTCTAGAGGGCTATGGCCAATTGTGAAAAAAATAAACTCAACCACCAATAATGTGCAATCTAAACTGTAATGGTTTATTTCTAGTAGAGAAGGTAGTGCAGTTTATTTAAAGGAACATAAAACACATTTTTTTTTTATCTTTTATGATGCAGAAAAAGCATGTGATTTGCAACAACTTTCTAATCTAATTCTATTTACTTCTATTATCAGGCTTACTTCATTCTCTTGGCATCCTTGTTAAAGGAGCAGCAATACACTACTAGGAGCTAACTGAACACATTTGATGAAAAAATGAAGAGATGCATTTATGTGAAGCTACCAATCAGCAGCTATCTCCCAGTAGTGCATTGCTGATCCAATACCTATCTAGATATGCTTTTCAACTAAGGATACCAAGAAGATTAAGCAAATTAAAAAACAGAAGTTCATTAAAAAGTTGTTTAAATTCACATATTCTCTCTGAATCATGAAAAAAAGTTTGTGTTTCTTGTCCCTTTAACCTATATTTTCTCTAAACTTTTTTAAGCATTTAGTGGATCAACTATTCACCATTTTTCATCAGTGATCTGACATCTAGGGGATCCTGTTAACTTTTATTTGAAAGATAATTTTCTTTACAGTCTGATGAAAATATGGTTTTATTTTTTGTCAACAAAGACACAGTTTTATCTTCTAAACCCTTTTTATTAATCTATCTCTGGTATATAATAGGATATGAAAGTACATTTTTTACGTTCACCATGTGCACTGCTAACTTAAGGGTTGAGAGAACCCTCATTTGAAAGAAGAGTTCTCTTCTTTAGTAAGTGCAGGTCTCATAGGGTTATGGCTTTATTTTTGTCTAAAATAGAGGCAGTTTCAGAGGCTAAATGCGGTGTCTAAGCAGATAGAAAACTTCCTGTTTCCCATTGACCACATTATAAACAGAGCATCATGTTCTCTTTCCAGTGAGGGGTCACATAGTGCTCTAAGCATTGACATAAAGGGACACTGAACCCAAATTTTTTATCTTGTGAGTCAGATGCATGCAATTTTAAGCAACTTTCTAATTTTCTCCAATTATCAAATTTTCTTGATAATCTTCAAGATTATCAAGAAGTGTTCATCCAAGCAGGCAGAAGTCTTCATCTAGACGGCATCTTCTATCTTCATCCATCCGGCGTGGAGCGGCTCCATCTTCAAGACATCCGGCACGGAGCATCCTCTTCTCTTGACGGCTAACGAAGACTATCAGCCAATCGGAATTCATGAGATGCCATCTTGGATGACGTCCCTTAAAGGAACCTTCATTCTTCGTTAGCCGTCAAGAGAAGAGGATGCTCTGTTCCGGATGTCTTGAAGATGGAGCCGCTCCGCGCCTGATGGATGAAGATAGAAGATGCCGTCTGGATGAAGATAGAAGATGCCGTCTGGATGAAGACTTCTGCCGGCTTGGATGAACACTTCGGCCCGCTTGGATGAAGACTTCTGCCGGCTTCATTGAGGACTTCTTGCCGCTTGGATGAAGACTTCTGCTGCTTCATTGAGGATGGATGTCGGGTCTTCTAAAACTGTAAGTGGATCTTCGGGGGTTAGTGTTAGGTTTTTTTAAGGGTTTATTGGGTGGATTTTATTTTTAGCTTAGGGTTTGGCCACAGAAAAAGAGCTAAATGCCCTTTTAAGGGCAATGCCCATCCAAATGTCATTTTCAGGGCAATGGGGAGCTTAGGTTTTTAGATAGGATTTTATTTGGGGGTTTGGTTGTGTGGGTGGTGGGTTTTACTGTTGGGGGGTGTTTGTATTTTTTTTTTACAGGAAGCTGATTTCTTTGGGGCAATGCCCCGCAAAAGGCCCTTTTAAGGGCTATTGGTAGTTTATTGTAGGCTAGGGTTTTTTTTTTATTTTGGGGGGCTTTTTTATTTTGATAGGGCTATTAGATTAGGTGTAATTAGTTTAAATATTTGATCATTTCTTTTTTATTTTGTGTAATTTAGTGTTTGTTTGTTTTTGTAAGTTAATTCTATTTAATTAATGTAATTTATTTAATTTTTGTGTAAGGTTAGGTGTTAGTGTAAGACAGGTAAGGTTTTATTTTACAGGTAAATTTGTATTTATTTTAGCTAGGTAGCTAGTAAATAGTTAATAACTATTTACTAACTAATCTACCTACTGAAAATAAATACAAATTTAGCTGTGAAATAAAAATAAAATCTAAGATAGATACAATGTAAATATTAGTTATATTGTAACAAGCTTACAGTTTATTTTACAGGTATTTAGTTTTAAATAGGAATTATTTAGGTATTAATTGTAATTTTTATTTAGATTTATTTTAATTATATTAAAGTTAGTGGGTGTTAGGGTTAGGGTTAGACTTAGGGTTAGGTTAGGGGTTTATAACTTTAGTATAGTGGCGGCGAATTTGGGGGCAGCAGATTAGGGGTTAATAACAGTAATGTAGGTTGCGGCGATGTTAGGGACAGCAGATTAGGGGTTAATAATATTTAACTAGTGTTTTCGATGCGGGAGTGCGGCAGTTTAGGGATTAATATGTTTATTATAGTGGCGGTGATGTCCGGAGCGGCAGATTAGGGGTTAATAATTTTATTTTAGTGTTTGCGATGCGGGAGGGCCTCAGTTTAGGGGTTAATAGGTAGTTTATGGGTGTTAGTGTACTTTTTAACACTTTAGTTATGAGTTTTATGCTACAGCTTTGTAGCGTAAAAAACCATAACTACTGACTTTCAGGTGGCGGTATGAATCTTTTAGTTATGGGCTGTACCGCTCACTTTTTGGCCGGACAGGCAAACTCGTAATACCGGCGCTATGGAAGTCCCATTGAAAAAGGACTTTTTGAAAGCTGCGGTAGTTACGTTGCGTTACGGCCAAAAAAGTGTGCGGAACAGCTATACCTGCAAAACTCGTAATACCAGCGGTAGTGAAAAAGAGCCATAACGCTGCTTTTTTACCCATAACGCAAAACTCGTAATCTAACCGTATGTTTTTTACTAATATTTTTTATATTCATATAAATAATTGTAGTAAAGAATAAATAAAATAAAAATAACATAATAAAAAAATAATATAATAAAAAAATGTTAAAATTGGTTGGAAACAAAAACAATGAAGTAAAGGTCACAAAAACAACAACAATTTTTGGTATATGTTCAATACTCTGTAACTTAAAACATAGTGAAATTGTAATCATGTAGTCATTTAGTATTCCAGAGTGTTCCATGGTTCATACTACATACATACTCTTAAAAATTAAGGCCTAGATTTAGAGTTTGGCGGTAGCCGTGAAAACCAGCATTAGAGGCTCCTAACGCTGGTTTTAGGCTACCGCCGGTATTTGGAGTCAGTCAGGAAAGGGTCTAACGCTCACTTTTCAGCCGCGACTTTTCCATACCACAGATCCCCTTACGTCAATTGCGTATCCTATCTTTTCAATGGGATCTTTCTAACTCCGGTATTTAGAGTCGTGGCTGAAGTGAGCGTTAGAAATCTAACGACAAAACTCCAGCCGCAGAAAAAAAGTCAGTAGTTAAGAGCTTTCTGGGCTAACGCCGGTTCATAAAGCTCTTAACTACTGTGCTCTAAAGTACACTAACACCCATAAACTACCTATGTACCCCTAAACCGAGGTCCCCCCACATCGCCGCCACTCTATTAAAAAATTTTAACCCCTAATCTGCCGACCGCCACCTACATTATCCTTATGTACCCCTAATCTGCTGCCCCTAACACCGCCGACCCCTATATTATATTTATTAACCCCTAACCTGCCCCCCACAACGTCGCCGCCAGCTACCTACAATAATTAACCCCTAATCTGCCAACCGCTAAGTGCCGCCACCTACATTATCCTTATGTACCCCTAATCTGCTGCCCCTAACACCGCCGACCCCTATATTATATTTATTAACCCCTAATCTGCCCCCCTCAACGTCGCCTCCACCTGCCTACACTTATTAACCCCTAATCTGCCAACCGGACCGCACCGCTATCATAATAAAGTTATTAACCCCTAATCCGCCTCACTCCCGCCTCAATAACCCTATAATAAATAGTATTAACCCCTAATCTGCCCTCCCTAACATCGCCAACACCTAACTTCAAACATTAACCCCTAATCTGCCGACCGGAGCTCACCGCTATTCTAATAAATTTTTTAACCCCTAAAGCTAAGTCTAACCCTAACACTAACACCCCCCTAAGTTAAATATAATTTAAATCTAACGAAATAAATTAACTCTTATTAAATAAATTATTCCTATTTAAAGCTAAATACTTACCTGTAAAATAAACCCTAATATAGCTACAATATAAATTATAATTATATTGTAGCTATTTTAGGATTAATATTTATTTTACAGGTAACTTTGTATTTATTTTAACCAGGTACAATAGCTATTAAATAGTTAAGAACTATTTAATAGCTAAAATAGTTAAAATAATTACAAAATCACCTGTAAAATAAATCCTAACCTAAGTTACAATTAAACCTAACACTACACTATCAATAAATTAATTAAATAAAATACCTACAATTAAACCTAACACTACACTATCAATAATTTAATTAAATACAATATCTACAAATAAATACAATGAAATAAACTAACTAAAGTATGAAAAATAAAAAAGAACTAAGTTACAATAAATAAAAAAATATTTACAAACATTAGAAAAATATTACAACAATGTTAAACTAATTACACCTACTCTAAGCCCCCTAATAAAATAACAAAGCCCCCCAAAATAAAAAAATGCCCTACCCTATTCTAAATTAAAAAAGTTCAAAGCTCTTTTACCTTACCAGCCCTGAACAGGGCCCTTTGCGGGGCATGCCCCAAAGAATTCAGCTCTTTTGCCTGTAAAAAAAAAAACATACAATACCCCCCCCAACATTACAACCCACCACCCACATACCCCTAATCTAACCCAAACCCCCCTTAAAGAACCTTACACTAAGCCCCTGAAGATCTTCCTACCTTGTCTTCACCATGCCAGGTTCACCGATCGGTCCAGAGTCTTGATCCAAGCCCAAGCGGGGGGCTGAAGAGTGACGTCCATCCTCGGGCTGAAGTCTGGATCCAAGCGGCGGCTGAAGAAATCCATCATCGGGCTGAAGTCGGAAGTTCATCATCGGGATGAAGTCTTCTATCAAGCCGCATCTTCAATCTTCTTTCTTCTGGAGCGGAGCGGAGCCATCTTCTTTCCAACCGACGCGGATCCAACCGACGCCTACTCGCCGAATGAAGGTTCCTTTAAGGGGCGTCATCCAAGATGGCGTCCCTCAAATTCCGATTGGCTGATAGGATTTTATCAGCCAATCGGAATTAAGGTAGGAAAATTCTGATTTGCTGATGGAATCAGCCAATCAGAATCAAGTTCAATCCGATTGGCTGATCTGATCAGCCAATCAGATTGAGCTCGCATTCTATTGGCTGATCGGAACAGCCAATAGAATGCAAGCTCAATCTGATTGGCTGATTGGATCAGCCAATCGGATTGAACTTGATTCTGATTGGCTGATTCCATCAGCCAATCAGAATTTTCCTACCTTAATTCCGATTGGCTGATAGAATCCTATCAGCCAATCGGAATTCGAGGGACGCCATCTTGGATGACGTCCCTTAAAGGAACCTTCATTCGGCGAGTAGGCGTCGGTTGAAGAGGTTGGATCCGCGTCGGTTGGAAAGAAGATGGCTCCGCTCCAGAAGAAAGAAGATTGAAGATGCGGCTTGATAGAAGACTTCATCCCGATGATGGACTTCCGACTTCAGCCCAATGATGGATTTCTTCAGCCGCCGCTTGGATCCAGACTTCAGCCCGAGGATGGACGTCACTCTTCAGCCTCCCGCTTGGGCTTGGATCAAGACTCTGGACCGATCGGTGAACCTGGCATGGTGAAGACAAGGTAGGAAGATCTTCAGGGGCTTAGTGTTAGGTTTATTTAAGGGGGGTTTGGGTTAGATTAGGGGTATGTTGGTGGTGGGTTGTAAAGTTGGGGGGGGGGTATTGTATGTTTTTTTTTAACAGGCAAAACAGCTGAATTCTTTGGGGCATGCCCCGCAAAGGGCCCTGTTCAGGGCTGGTAAGGTAAAAGAGCTTTGAACTTTTTTAATTTAGAATAGGGTAGGGCATTTTTTTATTTTGGGGGGCTTTGTTATTTTATTAGGGGGCTTAGAGTAGGTGTAATTAGTTTAAAATTGTTGTAATATTTTTCTAATGTTTGTAAATATTTTTTTATTTTTTGTAACTTAGTTCTTTTTTATTTTTCGTACTTTAGTTAGTTTATTTCATTGTATTTATTTGTAGATATTGTATTTAATTAATTTATTGATAGTGTAGTGTTAGGTTTAATTGTATCTTAGGTTAGGATTTATTTTACAGGTGATTTTGTAATTATTTTAACTATTTAATAGCTATTGTACCTGGTTAAAATAAATACAAAGTTACCTGTAAAATAAATATAAATCCTAAAATAGCTATAATATAATTATAATTTATATTGTAGCTATATTAGGGTTTATTTTACAGGTAAGTATTTAGCTTTAAATAGGAATAATTTATTTAATAAGAGTTAATTAATTTCGTTAGATTTAAATTATATTTAACTTAGGGGGGTGTTAGTGTTAGGGTTAGACTTAGCTTTAGGGGTTAATAAATTTATTAGAGTAGCGGTGAGCTCCTGTGGCAGATTAGGGGTTAATACTTGAAGTTAGGTGTCAGCAATGTTAGGGAGGACAGATTAGGGGTTAATACTATTTATTATAGGGTTATTGATGCAGGAGTGAGGCGGATTAGGGGTTAATACATTTATTATAGTAGCGCTCAGGTCCGGTCGGTAGATTAGGGGTTAATAAGTGTAGTTAGGTGGAGGCGACATTGGGGGCGGCAGATTAGGGGTTAATAAATATAATATAGGGGTCGGCGATGTTAGGGCAGCAGATTAGGGGTACATAGGGATAATGTAGGTGGCGGGGGTGTACGGAGCGGCAGATTAGGGGTTAAAAATAATATGCAGGGGTCAGCGATAGCGGGGGCGGCAGATTAGGGGTTAATAAGTGTAAGGTTAGGGGTGTTTAGACTCGGGGTACATGTTAGAGTGTTAAGTGCAGACGTAGGAACCGTTTCCCCATAGGAAACAATGGGGCTGCGTTAGGAGCTGAACGCGGCTTTTTTGCAGGTGTTAGGTTTTTTTTCAGCTCAAACAGCCCCATTGTTTTCTATGGGGGAATCGTGCATGAGCATGTTTTTGAAGCTGGCCGCGTCCGTAAGCAACTCTGGTATCGAGAGTTGCAGTGGCGGTAAAAATGCCTGTACGCTCCCTTTTTGGAGCCTAACGCAGCCATTCTGTGAACTCTCAATACCAGAGGTATTTAAAAGGTGCGGCCAGAAAAAAGCCAGCGTTAGCTACGCGGGTCGTTACCGACAAAACTCTAAATCTAGGCGTAAGAAAGTAAAGTGTCTTGTGGATTGCTTCACAAAGTGGGCCTTGACAATAATTCTTCCTTCAGTGCTCTTTACTAATCTACATTTAGGACCTTGGACTTTGTTTAGCACACATTTGTGTGGAAAGAATTTTTTTTTAAAGCACTCATCTGTCGCTCTAAAATGCAGGAGCGAACGGGATAAAAGCTGTGCTCATTTTTATGCCATTTGTATTTTATGTTGACCCAGCTAGGAAGAAAATATCAATTTGATGTCGGAGCTTTAAATCACCTGAGTCTTATCATAAAGTCAGGCAGAGATGGATAGCTGGGACTTGTTTTCATCTGTAGTTTTATGAAAGTTTCAAATCTGTTTTTAAAAGCTCTTGTTTCTTTCTCAGGAAAGAAGTTACAGCTTTTTCTAATATCATACCCAAGGTTACAGTGTGACACAAATGGCTCATATTATTTCACAAATATATAAAAAGTGTAACATATTATCTGCTTCTGTCTTTGTACAATAGTAAAATAGTCCATTTGTTTCAGTTTTATGATATGGTATATCAATTTCAAGACGTGGGAGAGTGCAGGCTTTCATTTTAAATTTTACATTTCTAGTCCTAAAATTTTTTTTTCTCCCCTACCTTAGACAATTGATAAGTAAGTAGATACGTTTGAAGAGCCCGGGCTTGAGTTCTAAATATAGTTTCATATTATCTCTAACATTAATGTTGATCCACATCATGTGTAACCATTTGGCTGCCAGGGTGAGATTTTTTTTTTTGAAAATACTTTTTTTATTGAAGTTGAAACAAATATTGACAAACAAAATTCGCCATTAAGGCCAGGGTGAGATTTAATGCATTGCAAAGCTATATTCAGCCCTTCCTGGCACTCAAAGGGGGTTAAAAGTTGCTGAAGGACAAATTGAGAGCAAGGTAATTTTTTTTTTTTGTGAATAAAAAAAGATATCCGGTTTAGGGAAAAAAAATGGTGTGTTGAAAGAAAAATCACTGGAAAAAAACTTTAAGATCAATAGAAAACCTTACGGCTAGATTACGAGTTTTTGTCGGTAAGGCTTGCGGGGCTAATGAGCCTTTTGTTCCCACTGCTCCCTTAAAACAATGCTGGTATTACAGGTTTTTTTAAACTCGGCGTTAGCTGCAAAAAGGTGAGCGTAGAGCAGAATTTAGCTCCACATCTCACCTCAATACCAGCGTTGCTTACGGTAGCGGTAAGCTAGCTAAACGTGCTCGTGCACAATTTCCCTATAGGAAACAATGGGGCTGAGCTGGCTGAAAAAAAAAAAACCTAACACCTGCAAAAAAGCAGCGTCCAGCTCCTAACGCAGCCCCATTGTTTCCTATGGGGAAAATAAATCTATGTCTACACCTAACACCCTAACATGAACCCCGAGTCTAAACACCCCTAATCTTACACTTATTAACCCCTAATCTGCCGCCCCCGCTATCGCTGACACCTACATTATATTATTAACCCCTAATCTGCTGCTCCGGACACCGTCGCCACCTACATTATCCCTATGAACCCCTAATCTACTGCCCCCAACATCGCCGCCACCTACATTATAGTTATTAACCCTTAATCTGCCCCCCCCAATGTCGCCGCTACTATATTAAATTTATTAACCCCTAATCTTCCGACCCCAACATCGCCGCTACTATATTAAATTTATTAACCCCTAAACCTAAGTCTAACCCTAAGTCTAACCCCCCTAAGTCTAACTTAAATATAATTTAAATTAAAAGAAATAAATTTAACAAAATTAAATAAATTAACCTAAACTACCTACAATTAAATACAATTATATTAAATAAACTTTTTTGCGGCACATTGCCCCAAAATAATCAGCTCTTTCTCCTGTAAAAAAAATACAATACCCCCCAACATTAAAACCCACCACCCACACACCCAACCCTACTCTAAAACCCACCCAATCCCTCCTTAATAAAACCTAACACTATCCCCCTAAAGATCTCCCTACCTTGAGCCGTCTTCACCCAGCCGGGCACAAGTGGACCTCCAGAGGGGCAGAAGTCTTCATCCGATCTGGGCAGAAGAGGTCCTCCAAGCGGCAGAAGTCTTCATCCAAGCGGCATCTTCTATCTTCATCCATCCGGAGCAGAGCGGGTCCATCTTCAATCCAGCCGACACGGAGCCATTCTCTTCAAACGACGTCCTAACACTGAATGAAGATTCCTTTAAATGACGTCATCCAAGATGGCGTCCCTTGAATTCCAATTGGCTGATAGGATTCTATCAGCCAATCGGAATTAAGGTAGGAAAAATCCTATTGGCTGATTTAATCAGCCAATAGGATTGAAGTTCAATCCTATTGGCTGATTGGATCAGCCAATAGGATTGAGCTCACATTCTATTGGCTGTTCCAATCAGCCAATAGAATGCAAGCTCAATCCTATTGGCTGATTGGATCAGCCAATAGGATTTTTCCTACATTAATTACGATTGGCTGATAGAATCCTATCAGCCAATTGGAATTCAAGGGACGCCATCTTGGATGACGTCATTTAAAGGAACCTTCATTCAGTGTTAGGACGTCGTTTGAAGAGGATGGCTCCGCGTTGGCTGGATTGAAGATGGACCCGCTCTGCTCCGGATGGATGAAGATAGAAGATGCCGCTTGGATGAAGACTTCTGCCGCTTGGAGGACCTCTTCTGCCCGGATCGGATGAAGACTTCTGACCCTCTGGAGGTCCACTTGTGCCCGGCTGGGAGAAGACGGCTCAAGGTAGGGTGATCTTCAGGGGGGTAGTGTTAGGTTATATTAAGGGGGGATTGGGTGAGTTTTAGAGTAGGGTTGGGTGTGTGGGTGGTGTTTTTTTTTTTGGGGGGGGGGGTATTGTATTTTTTTTACAGGTGAAAAAGCTGATTACTTTGGGGCAATGCCCCGCAAAAAGCCCTTTTTAAGGGCTATTTGTAATTTAGTATAGGGTAGGGAATTTTATTATTTTGGGGGGATTTTTTATTTTATTAGGGGGATTAGATTAGGTGTAATTAGTTTAAGATTCTTGTAATTCTTTTTTTATTTTTTTTAATTTAGTGTTTTTTTTCCCCGTAATTTAGTTTATTTAATTTAATTGTATTTAATTGTAGGTAGTTTAGGTAACATATTTAATGATAGTGTAGTGTTAGGTGTAATTGTAACTTAGGTTAGGGTTTATTTTACAGGTAATTTTGTACTTATTTTAGTTAGGTAGTTATTAAATAGTTAATAACTATTTAATAACTATTGTACCTAGTTAAAATAAATACAAAATTGCCTGTAAAATAAATATAAATCCTAAGCTAGCTACAATGTAACTATTAGTTATATTGTAGCTATCTTAGGGTTTATTTTACAGGTAAGTATTTAGTTTTAAATAGGATTAATTTATTTAATTATGTTAAATTTATTTCGTTTAATTTAAATTATATTTAAGTTAGGGGGGGTTAGGGTTATGTTTAGACTTAGGTTTAGGGGTTAATACCTATAATATAGTAGCGGCGACGTTGGGGGTGGCAGATTAGTGGTTAATAAATTTAAGTAGGTGTCGGCGATGTTGGGGGTGGCAGATTAGTGGTTAATAAATGTAAGTAGGTGTCGGCGATGTTAGGGATGGCAGAATAGGGGTTAATAAAATTTAACTAGTGTTTGCGAGGCGGGAGTGTGGCGGTTTAGGGGTAATATATTTATTAAAGTGGCAGCGATGTCCGGTCGGCAGATTAGGGGTTAATATATTTATTTAAGTGTTTCTGATGTGGCGGGGGGCCTTGGTTTAGGGGTTAATAGGCAGTTTATGGGTGTTAGTGTTCTTTTAGCACTTTAGTTAAGAGTTTTATGTTCCGGCGTTAGCCCATAAAACTATTAACTACTGACTTTTAATTGCCGTAGGAGTCTTGACAGGAGAGGGCCTACCGCTCACTTCTTCCAAGACTCGTAATACCGGCATTAGGCAAGTCCCATTAAAAAGATAGGATACGCAATTGACGTAAGGAGTTTGCGGTAGCCTTGAGTGGCGGAAGAAAAGTGAGCGGTACACCTGTACCTGCCAGACTCGTAATACCAGCGGGCGTTAAAAAGCAGCGTTGGGACCTCTCAACGCTGCTTTTTAAGGCTAACGCCAAACTCGTAATCTAGGCTTTAATGTTTTCCCAAACAAATTTGATAGATTCCAATATTGTCCTTAAGTGTGACTGGAAATATTTTTTGACTAGTATATTAGACCAGAGCTGGAATAAAATTAGTTCACATTTAGAAAATTGATTTAAAAAAAAAAAAAAAAGACACCTCAATTATTAAGGTCTAGATTACAAGTGGAGCACTAAATTTACTGCATACCCACAAATGGCAATTTCCCCCTTTGCGGGCACTCAATAAATAACCAGCCATTACAAGTGGCTAGTTAATGCTACTGCCAGCTTGTGGTAGCAATTAGCACTCAAAAGATTAAAAGATTAACCTCGGGTTAATTTTCTAAATGTGTCCCAATTTACCCAAAAATACAGTGTGTATTGCTTTTTTAAAAATAAAAAATAGTAGCATTTTTATTTTATTAAAAAATATTTATAAAAAACTGCAATAGACAGTTTTTGGGGACTGAAGTTGGCTGCTGTGGGGTGTTAGAAAAAAAAGGGCACTAAAAAGTGCATTTACATTGCGGCCTATGGGAACTGAAAAGTGCCTTTACATTGCGGTCTATGGGAACTGAAAAGTACCTTTACATTGCAGTCTATGGAAACTGTGTGTTCACTGTAAATATACATATTTATGTGTTAATATGTGTATATACACATATTAACACATAAATATATATGTATATAATCATACTGTGTATGTATATATATATATATATATATGCAATCTGCTGCCCATCGCTGCACTAGTTCTCATGCGTGTCTCATGGCATAAGAACGAATTTCTCATTGGAGCCTAAGGAACCTCACTCTTATGAGCACAACGCTTACATGCAATGCGAACATTTGGTAGAGTTCACATTGCAACTCACTTGTAACCAGCACACATTAAACACAAATATCCCTTTAGCATTAGCGATATTTAGCGCTCAACTTGTAATCTGGCCCTAAGTCTGTAGATATGTTTTTTATGTATGGATATTGTGGTATAGTTTAGCCTATTTAGGCATGAAGTGTTTTATCTTTCACTTTGGATAATAAAGACGGTTACTTGTCATTTTAATTTTTATTAATTGAAGGTCCTAAATAAATACAATGTTATATATACTATACAGATGGCCCTCGTTTTACAACGGTTCAATTTACACAGTTTCAGAATAACAACCTTTTTTTCCAGTCATGTGACTGCTATTGAAAAGCATTGAGAAGCAGTGCATTTATTAAAATAGTCAGTAGGTGGAGCTGTCCGCTTGTGTTGCAGCAAAGCCAAGCAAGCTGAAATTAATCAGTTTAACCAGACCTGAGCTATCGAGCAGATTTCAAAGGAACAAGATCTTCCTGTCTATAAATCAGTCCAGATTGGAATGCATAGAAAGAACTGTTTGCAGAAAAATGCAAGTGAAGTCTGTATTGTGTGATTATTTTATTAGGTTTATAATGCTGTTTAGCAATTTTTTTGTTCATTTAACTTAGTTTAATTATATATTCTGTGTTGTGTGATTATTTTATTAGGTTTATAATGCTGTTTAGCATTTAAAGTCTTCATTTCAAAGCTTTAAAAATAATGTATTAGGTGTTACTTATGACAATTTTGAGAGGGGTTTGGAACCTAATTCCCTCACTTCTCATTGACTTACATTATAAACTGGATTTCAATTTACAACGGTTTCGATTTACAACCATTCCTTCTGGAACCTAACCCCGGCGTAAACTGAGGGCTACCTGTATATTATAATAAGAAGAACTAGCACTTTCCTTTTATTTCTATTGTAGTTAAAATAAAATAAAAAAGGCTCAGTCAAGCATATACATATTTATTTATATTTTTACTACTTTTACAATAAAATATAAAGTCAAGAACACCTGTACAACTTGAAAGCTGAAGTTCAACTGACAAAAAAAATATATAGTTCCATATGTACATATAAACTTGTGCCAAAAAACAGATACATAACAAAAATGTCACTGCTTTCTTGGATGTAAAACTTCTTCCTGGCCCTGTCCCTCACACTCAAAGGGTTAAAAAACAGGTGTTACAAAATGCAATGTAATATAGCTGACATAAATTAATTAACACCATGGGGTAGATTTACCAAGCAGCGGATGCTGCAATCTTCCCCCGTAGTTTCCGCTCTTAAGATTGCTGCTCCTTAACTTTACAATACGATACAATCGGGATGATTGACATCCCCTGCTAGCAGACGATTGGCCAAGAATGTGCAGGGGGCGGCATTGCACAAGCATTTCACCAGAAATGCTTCTGCAATGTTAAATATAGACAGCGTATGCTGTCAGCATTTAGCAAATTTGGAGCGGACATAATTTGCTACAGCGAATCATGTCCGCCAGCCATTTAATAAATCAACCCCATATATGAACTGCAATTCATATTATAATTCTTAAATTTAAAAAGGTACAGACAGTAAAGTTTAAATTAAACTCTCCTTACTCATATAGGTTGTGCAATTTTGTGTTTCTATTGTCTCATTTGCTTCTTTTTCTTGTATTCTTTGTTGAAAAGCATACCTAGGTAGTTTTGGGAGGAGCAATGCATTACTGCAAGCTAGATGGTGATCAGTGTCTGCACCTATCTGCCTTTTGTTATTGTCTCACCTGATGTGCTCAGCAAGCTACCAGTGCTGCTCCGTTAACAAACGGCTAGATTTGGAGTTTGGCGGTAGCCGTGAAAACCAGCGTTAGAGGCTCCTAACGCTGGTTTTAGGCTAACTCCGGTATTTGGAGTTACTCAAAAAAGGGTCTAACGCTCACTTTTCAGCCGCGACTTTTCCATACCGCAGATCCCCTTACGTCAATTGCGTATCCTATCTTTTCAATGGGATCTTCCTAACTCCGGTATTTAGAGTCGTGTCTGAAATGAGCGTTAGAATTCTAACGACAAAACTCCAGCCGCAGAAAAAAAAGTCAGTAGTTAAGAGCTTTTTGGGCTAACGCCGGTTCATAAAGCTCTTAACTACTGTGCTCTAAAGTACACTAACATCCATAAACTACCTATGTACCCCTAAACCGAGGTCCCCCCACATCGCCGCCACTCGATTAAATTTTTTTAACCCCTAATCTGCCGACCGCCACCTACGTTATACTTATGTACCCCTAATCTGCTGCCCCTAACACCGCCGACCCCTATATTATATTTGTTAACCCCTAATCTGCCCCCCACAAAGTCGCCGCCAGCTACCTACAATAATTAACCCCTAATCTGCCGACCGCAAAGCGCCGCCACCTACATTATAGCTATGTACCCCTAATCTGCTGCCCCTAACACCGCCGACCCCTATATTATATTTATTAACCCCTAATCTGCCCCCTCAACGTCGCCTCCACCTGGCTACACTTATTAACCCCTAATCTGCCGAGCGGACCGCACCGCTACTATAATAAAGTTATTAACCCCTAATCCGCCTCACTAACCCTATAATAAATAGTATTAACCCCTAATCTGCCCTCCCTAACATCGCCGACACCTAACTTCAATTATTAACCCCTAATCTGCTGACCGGAGCTCACCGCTATTCTAATAAATGTATTAACCCCTAAAGCTAAGTCTAACCCTAACACTAACACCCCCCTAAATTAAATATAATTTTAATCTAACAAAATTAATTAACTCTTATTAAATAAATTATTCCTATTTAAAGCTAAATACTTACCTGTAAAATAAATCCTAATATAGCTACAATATAAATTATAATTACATTGTAGCTATTTTAGGATTAATATTTATTTTACAGGCAACTTTGTAATTATTTTA
The DNA here is from genome assembly GCF_027579735.1 of Bombina bombina. Lineage (NCBI taxonomy): Eukaryota > Metazoa > Chordata > Amphibia > Anura > Bombinatoridae > Bombina > Bombina bombina. The sequence goes on along the minus strand of NC_069503.1, from coordinate 599,561,359 downwards.
ACCAGGTACAATAGCTATTAAATAGTTAATAACTATTTAATAGCTACCTAGTTAAAATAATTACAAAATTACCTGTAAAATAAATCCTAACCTAAGTTACAATTAAACTTAACACTATACTATCATTAAATTAATTAAATAAAATACCTATAATAACCTACAATTAAACCTAACACTACACTATCAATACATTAATTAAATACAATATCTACAAATAACTACAATGAAATAAACTAACTAAAGTACAAAAAATAAAAAAGAACTAAGTTACAAAAAATAAAAAAATATTTACAAACATAAGAAAAATATTACAACAATTTTAAACTAATTAAACCTACTCTAAGCCCCCTAATAAAATAACAAAGACCCCCAAAATAAAAAATGCCCTACCCTATTCTAAATTACTAAAGTTCAAAGCTCTTTTACCTTACCAGCCCTGAACAGGGCCCTTTGCGGGGCATGCCCCAAGAAGTTCAGCTCTTTTGCCTGTAAAAAAAACCATACAATACCCCCCCCCAACATTACAACCCACCACCCACATACTCCTAATCTAACCCAAACCCCCCTTAAATAAACCTAACACTAAGCCCCTGAAGATCATCCTACCTTGTCTTCACCTCACCAGGTATCACCGATCCGTCCTGGCTCCAAAATCTTCATCCAACCCAAGCGGGGGCTTGGCGATCCATCATCCGGTGGCTGAAGAGGTCCAGAAGAGGCTCCAAAGTCTTCATCCTATCCGGGAAGAAGAGGCGATCCGGACCGGCAACCATCTTGATCCAAGCGGCATCTTCTATCTTCATCCGATGACGACCGGCTCCATCCTGAAGACCTCCACCGCGGACCCATCTTCTTCCGGCGACGTCCAACTGAAGAATGACGGTTCCTTTAAGGGACGTCATCCAAGATGGCGTCCCTCGAATTCCGGTTGGCTGATAGAATCCTATCAGCCAATCGGAATTAAGGTAGGAATATTCTGATTGGCTGATGGAATCAGCCAATCAGAATCAAGTTCAATCCGATTGGCTGATCCAATCAGCCAATCAGATTGAGCTCGCATTCTATTGGCTGTTCCGATCAGCCAATAGAATGCAAGCTCAATCTGATTGGATCAGCCAATCGGATTGAACTTGATTCTGATTGGCTTATTCCATCAGCCAATCAGAATATTCCTACCTTAATTCCGATTGGCTGATAGAATCCTATCAGCCAATCGGAATTCGAGGGACGCCATCTTGGATGACGTCCCTTAAAGGAACCGTCATTCTTCAGTTGGACGTCGCCGGAAGAAGATGGGTCCACGGTGGAGGTCTTCAGGATGGAGCCGGTCGTCATCGGATGAAAATAGAAGATGCCGCTTGGATCAAGATGGTTGCCGGTCCGGATCGCCTCTTCTTCCCGGATAGGATGAAGACTTTGGAGCCTCTTCTGGACCTCTTCAGCCACCGGATGATGGATCGCTAGCCCCCGCTTGGGTTGGATGAAGATTTTGGAGCCAGGACGGATCGGTGATACCTGGTGAGGTGAAGACAAGGTAGGATGATCTTCAGGGGCTTAGTGTTAGGTTTATTTAAGGGGGGTTTGGGTTAGATTAGGGGTATGTGGGTGGTGGGTTGTAATGTTGGGGGGGGGTATTGTATGTTTTTTTTTACAGGCAAAAGAGCTGAACTTCTTGGGGCATGCCCCGCAAAGGTCCCTGTTCAGGGCTGGTAAGGTAAAAGAGCTTTGACCTTTAGTAATTTAGAATAGGGTAGGGCATTTTTTATTTTGGGGGTCTTTGTTATTTTATTCGGGGGCTTAGAGTAGGTGTAATTAGTTTAAAATTGTTGTAATATTTTTCTTATGTTTGTAAATATTTTTTATTTTTTGTAACTTAGTTCTTTTTTATTTTTTGTACTTTAGTTAGTTTATTTCATTGTAGTTATTTGTAGATATTGTATTTAATTAATGTTTTGATAGTGTAGTGTTAGGTTTAATTGTAGGTATTTTATTTAATTAATTTAATGATAGTATAGTGTTAGGTTTAATTGTAACTTAGGTTAGGATTTATTTTACAGGTAATGTTGTAATTATTTTAACTAGGTAACTATTAAATAGTTCGTAACTATTTAATAGCTATTGTACCTGGTTAAAATAATTACAAAGTTGCCTGTAAAATAAATATTAATCCTAAAATAGCTACAATGTAATTATAATTTATATTGTAGCTATATTAGGATTTATTTTACAGGTAAGTATTTAGCTTTAAATAGGAATAATTTATTTAATAAGAGTTAATTAATTTCGTTAGATTAAAATTATATTTAATTTAGGGGGGTGTTAGTGTTAGGGTTAGACTTAGCTTTAGGGGTTAATACATTTATTAGAATAGCGGTGAGCTCCGGTCGGCAGATTAGGGGTTAATAATTGAAGTTAGGTGTCGGCGATGTTAGGGAGGGCAGATTAGGGGTTAATACTATTTATTATAGGTTTAGTGAGGCGGATTAGGGGTTAATAACTTTATTATAGTAGCGGTGCGGTCCGCTCGGCAGATTAGGGGTTAATAAGTGTAGGCAGGTGGGGGCGACGTTGTGGGCGACAGATTAGGGGTTAATAAATATAATATAGGGGTCGGCGGTGTTAGGGGCAGCAGATTAGGGGTACATAAGGATAATGTAAGTAGCGGCGGTTTATGGAGCGGCAGATTAGGGGTTAAAAATAGTATGCAGGGGTCAGCGATAGCGGGGGCAGCAGAATAGGGGTTAATAAGTGTAAGGTTAGGGGTGTTTAGACTCGGGGTACATGTTAGGGTGTTAGGTGCAGACTTAGGAGGTGTTTCCGCATAGCAAACAATGGGGCTGCGTTAGGAGCTGAACGCGGCTTTTTTGCAGGTGTTAGGTTTTTTTTCAGCTCAAACAGCCCCATTGTTTCCTATGGGGGAATCGTGCACGAGCACGTTTTTGAGGCTGGCCGCGTCCGTAAGCAACTCTGGTATCGAGAGTTGCAGTTGCGTTAAAAATGCTCTACGCTCCTTTTTTGGAGCCTAACGCAGCGATTCTGTGGACTCTCAATACCAGATTTATTTTAAAGGTGCGGCCAGAAAAAAGCCGGCATTAGCTACGCGGGTCGTTACCGACAAAACTCCATATCTAGCCGAAAGGATACCACGAGAATTAAGCAAATGTGATAACAGACATAAATTGGGGAAAAAAGAAAAAAAGTTGAGTTTTATGTCCCTTTAAACATAGACTGCTAAAATTAAATTATTTTACAGTATATTTATTATTACAATGATGTGGGGGGGGGGGGCACAGTAATTTATCAAAAGGTACTGTTTGCTTCTTTTTTTTTCAAACAAAGACCATCTGATTAGTGATGGTAAATAGTTCTACAGTATCATGTCTTTAATGTCTTTCCCCAGTGGGCAGACACAGGGTATTTGGTTCTATAAACACTGCAGACTGCTTCTTCTGATTGACATATAGAGTAAAAAAGTGTTTAGAAAGAAATTCTAGTGAAAAGAAAACAAAAACAACAAAAAATTCTCATATACATAGCCTGTAGTCTTTATTAAAAATAATAATAATGACAATAATAAAAAAAGCTGCTTATTTTCAAGTGTGTTCGCTTAGAGGGATATTAAGCCCAACATTTTTCTTTTGAGATTCAGATAGAGCATGCAATTTAAACAACTTTCTAATTTACTTCTATTATCATATTTTCTCAGTTCTATTGCTATCTTTTGTTGAAAAGCAGAGACATAAGCTCAGGAGCGTGCATGTGTCTTGAACATTATTGCTTTCATGTAATTGGCAAGAGTCCATGAGCTAGTGACGTATGGGATATACAATCCTACCAGGAGGGGCAAAGTTTCCCAAACCTCAAAATGCCTATAAATACACCCCTCACCACACCCACAAATCAGTTTTAAAAACTTTGCCTCCCTATGGAGGTGGTGAAGTAAGCTTGTGCTTGATTTTCTTCTGTGATATGCGCTTCTCAGCATTTTGAAGCCCGATTCCTCTCAGAGTACAGTGAATGTCAGAGGCATGTGTAGGGAGTATCACCTATTGAATGCAATGGTTTTCCTCGCAGGAAATCTTTTCATAGGTTCTCCGTTATCGATCGTAGAGATTAATCTCCTACCTCCCTTTTCAGATCGACGATATACTCTTATATACCATTACCTCTACTGATAACTGTTTCAGTACTGGTTTGGCTATCTGCTATATGTGGATGGGTGTCTTTCGGTAAGTATGTTATCATTACTTAAGACACTCACAGCTATGGTTTGGCACTTTATGTACTTATATAAAGTTCTAAATATATTTATTGTACTTATATTTGCCATGAGTCAGGTTTATGTATATTTCCTTTTGCAGACTTTCAGTTTCAAAATTGGGAAAACATATTTAGGAAGTTATTTTTTCTTACCTGGGGTATAGTCTTTTCTTTCAAAATTGACTGTTTTTCATTAATTTTCACGGGAAAAATTAGGCTCGGGAGGCCGTAAAATGCTGATATTTATTGCATCATTCTTGGTGCGAGAATTTTTTTGGCGCAAAGGTACATTCGGTGACGCAAATTCATCATTTCCGGCGTCTTAGTTGACGCCAGGTCTCCTTGCACAAGGTTGCATCTGCCATTACGAGAGTTGCGTCATTTCCGGATGTTGTTAGCGCCCAAAAATTTCATTTTGCGTTGCGCATCATACTTGGCGCCAAATAATTTAATTATTTAAATCCCACTTCCCGATATGCCTCTTGCCTTTTTCTATGCTCAGGGGGCTATGCTGTTTGCATTTTTTCCCATTCCTGAAACTGCCATATAAGGAAATTGATAATTTTGCTTTATATGTTGTTTTTTCTCTTACATTTGCAAGATGTCTCAATCTGATCCTGTCTAAGAAACCACTGTTGGATCCCTGCTGCCTGATAACAGTTCTACCAAAGATAAGTGTATCTGTTGTAAATTAGCGGAGATTATATCTCCAGCTGTAGTATGTAACAGTTGTCATGATAAGCTTTTACATGCAGAGAATGTATCCATCAGTACTAGTACAATGCCTGTTGTTCCTTCAACATCTAATGTACATGATATCCCTGTGAATATAATAGATGTTATTGCTGATGCGATTCAGAAGGCTTTGTCTGCTATTCTGCCTTCTAATAAACGTAAAAAGGTCTTTTAAAACTTCTCATAAAGTTGATGAAATTTCAAATGACCGACAATATACTGAATTATCCTCCTCTGATGAGGATCTATCTGGTTCAGAAGATCCTACCTCAGATATTGACACTGACAAATCTACTTATCTCTTTAAGATGAAGTATATTCATTCCTTGTTAAAAGAGGTGTTGATTACTTTGGATATTGAGGAAACTAGTCCTCTTGATACTAAAACTAGTAAACGTTTAAATTCTGTTTATAAACTTCCTGTGGTTACTCCAGGGGTTTTTCCAGTTTCTGATGCTATTTCCGATATGATTTCAAAGGAATGGAATAGGCCTGGTACTTCTTTTATTCCTTCTTCTAGGTTTAAAAAGTTGTATCCTTTGCCAGCAGTCAGATTGGAGTTTTGGAAAAAAGTCCCCAAAGTTGATGGGGCTATTTCTACTCTTGCCAAACGTACTACTATCCCTATGGAAGATAGTACTTCCTTTAACGATCCTTTGGATAGGAAACTTGAATCTTATCTAAGGAAAGCTTATTTATATTCTGGCTATCTTCTCAGGCCTGCCATTTCTATGGCTGATGTTGCAGCTGCATAAACTTTCTGGTTGGAAAGCTTAGCTCAACAGGAAACAGATCCTGATTTGTCTAGCATTGTTCGCTTGCTTCAACATGCTAATCATTTTATCTGTGATGCTATTTTTGATATAATCAAAATTGATGTTAAATCTATGTCTTTAGCTATTTTAGCTAGAAGAGCTTTGTGGCTCAAGTATTGGATTGCTGACATGGTATCTAAGTCTAGATTACTATCTCTTTCTTTCCAAGGTAACAATTTATTTTGTTCTCAGTTAGATTCAATTATTTTAACTGTCACTGGGGGGAAGGGAGTTTTTTTACCTCAGGATAAAAGATCTAAGGTTAAATCTAAAGCTTCTAATCGTTTTCGTTCTTTTCGACAGAATAAGGAACAGAAACCAAATCCTTCCCCCAAAGAATCTGGTTCCAATTGGAAACCTTCTTCAAGTTGGAATAAATCCAAGCCTTTTAAGAAACCAAAGCCAGCCCCCAAGACTGCATGAAGGTGCGGCCCTCATACCAGCTCAGCTGGTGGGGGCAGATTAAAATTTTTCAAAAACATTTGGGCAGATTCTGTCCAAAATCATTGGATTCAGAGTATTGTCTCTCAAGGGTATCGAATAGGATTCTGAGTAAGACCTCCTGTGAGAAGATTTTTTCTCTCATGCGTTACAGCAAATCCAGTGAAGGCTCAGGCTTTTCTGAAGTGTGTTTCAGATCTAGAGCTTTCAGGGTTAATCATACCAGTTCCATTTCAGGAACAGGGTCTGGGGTTTTATTCAAATCTATTAATTGTCCCAAAGAAAGAAAATTCATTCATGCCAGTTCTGGATCTGAAAATCTTGAATCGTTTTGTAAGAGTGCCAATTTTCAAAATGGTTACTATCAGGACTATTCTACCTTTTGTTCAGCAAGGTCATTATATGTCCACCATAGACTTACAGTATGCATATCTTCATATTCCGATTCATCCAGATCACTATCGGTTTCTGAGATTTTCTTTTATCTAGACAAGCATTACCAATTTGTTGCTCTTCCATTTGGTCTAGTGACAGCTCCAAGATTTTTTTCAAAGGTTCTCGGTGCCCTACTCTCTGTAATCAGAGAACAGGGTATTGCAGTGTTTCCTTATTTGGACGATATCTTGGTACTAGCTCAGTCTTTACATTCTGCCAATTCTCACAACTAGTGTTGTTTCTTCAAAGACATGGTTGGATGGTCAATTTACCAAAAAGTTCCTTGATTCCTCAGACAAGGGTCACCTTTTTAGGTTTCCAGATAGATTCAGTGTCCATGACTCTGTCTCTAACAGACAAGAGACTAATAAAATTGGTTTGTCGGAACCTTCAGTCTCAATCATTCCCTTCAGTGGCTATGTGCATGGAAGTTTTAGGTCTCATGACTGCAGCATCGGACGCGATCCCCTTTGCTCGTTTTCATATGAGACTTTTTCAGTTTTGGATGCTGAAACAATGGTGCAGGGATTAAACAAAGATATCACAGTTAATATCCTTAAATCCCAATGTTCGACTCTCTCTGACTTGGTGGTTAGACCACCATTGTACAGTTCAAGGGGCTTCTTTTGTTCATCCAACCTGGACTGTAATCACAACAGATGCAAGTCTTTCAGGTTGGGGAGCTGTCTGGGGATCTCTGACAGCACAAGGGGTTTGGAACCTCAAGAGGCGAGGTTACCAATCGATATTTTAGAACTCTGTGCTATTTTCAGGGCTCTTCAGGTTTGGCTTCTGTTGAAGAGAGAACCATTCATTTGTTTTGATACAGACAATATCACAACTGTGGCGTATGTCAATCATGATAGTGGGAATCACAGTCCCCAAGCTATGAAAGAAGTATCTTGGATACTTTCTTGGGCAGAATCCAGCTCTTGTCTAATTTCTGCAGTACATATCCCAGGTATAGACAATTGGGAAGCGGATTATCTCAGCCGTCAGACTTTACATCCGGGGAGTGTTCAGATGTGGGGTCTTACAGAAATAGATCTGATGGCTTCCCATCTAAACAAGAGGATTCACAAGTACTTGTCCATGTCCAGGGATCCTCAGGCGGTGGATGCATTAGCAGTTCCTTGGTTTTACCAACCTGCTTATATCTTCCCGCCTCTAGTTCTTCTTCCAAGAGTGATCTCCAAGATCACCATGGAACGGTTGTTTGTGTTTCTGGTAGCACCAGCATGGCCTAACAGGTTTTGGTATGCGGATCTTGTCCAGTTGCCAACCTTGGCCACTTCCTTTAAGACCAGACTTTCTGTCTCAAGGACCATTTTTCCATCAGGATCTCAAATCGTTAAATTTGAAGGTATGGAAATTGAACGCTTAGTGCTTAGTCATAGAGGTTTCTCTGACTCAGTGATTAATACTATGTTACAGGCTCGTAAATCTGTTTCTAGGAAGATTTATTATCAAGTTTGAAAGACTTATATTTCATGGTGTTCTTCTCATAAATTCTCCTGGCATTCCTTCAGAAATCCTAGAATTTTACAGTTCCTTCAGGATGGTTTGGATAAAGGTTTGTCTGCATGTTCCTTGAAGGGACACATTTCTGCTCTTTCAGTTTTATTTCACAAAAAGATTGCTAAGCTTCTTGATATTCACTGTTTTGTGCAGGCTTTGGTCCAAATCAAGCCTGTCATTAAATCAATCTCTCCTCCTTGGAGTCTGAATTTGGTTTTGAAGGCTTTACATGCTCCTCCTTTTGAGCCTATGCATTCTTTGGATATTAAACTACTTTCTTGGAAAGTGTTGTTCCTTTTGGCTATCTCTTCTGCTAGAAGAGTTTCCAAATTATCTGCTCTTTCTTGTGAGTCTCCTTTTCTGATTTTCCATCAGGATAAGGCAGTTGTGCGGACTTCATTTAAATTTTTACCTAAAGTTGTGAATTCTAACAACATTAATAGAGAAATTGTTGTCCTTTCTTTGTGTCCTAATCCTAAGAATTCTTTGGAGAGATCCTTACATTCTCTGGATGTTGTAAGAGCTTTGAAATATTATGTTGAAGCTACTAAAGATTCCAGGAAGACTTCTAGTCTATTTGTTGTCTTTTTCTGGTCTTAGGAAAGGTCAGAAAGCTTCTGCCATTTCCTTGGCATCCTGGTTAAAGCTTTTGATTCATCAGGCTTATTTGGAGTCGGGTCAGGCCCACCTCAGAGAATCACAGCGCAGCTCATTCTACTAGATCAGTCTCCACTTCATGGGCTTTTAAGAATGAAGCTTCAGTTGATCAGATTTGCAAAGCAGCAACTTGGTCTTCTTTGCATAAATTTAGTAAATTCTACCGTTTTGATGTATTTGCCTCTTCGGAAGCAGTTTTTGGTAAAAAACATAATTTATGTAAGACCTTACCTGATAAATTAATTTCTTTCATATTGGCAAGAGTCCATGAGACCCACCCTTTTTATGGTGGTTATGTTTTTTTGCAGAATTATATTTCCAGTTCCTTTTTTTGATGCTTTTTACTCCTTTTTTTATCACCCCACTACTTGGCTATTCGTTAAACTGAATTGTGGGTGTGGTGAGGGGTGTATTTATAGGCATTTTGAGGTTTGGGAAACTTTGCCCCTCCTGGTAGGATTGTATATCCCATACGTCACTAGCTCATGGACTCTTGCCAATATGAAAGAAATTAATTTATCAGGTAAGTTCTTACATAAATTATGTTATGTCAGCAGTTTTGCAAGAATGTTATCCATTTGCAAGAGCACTAGATGGCAGCACTATTTATTACCATATAGTGCTCCAGGCACCTACCTATGTATCTCTTCAACAAAGAATAACATGGGAATGAAGCAAATTTGATAATATAAGTAAATTGGAAACTTTTAAAAAATTGTTTGTTCGATATGAATCACAAAATAATTGTTTTGGGTTTCATATTAAATCTGTGGTGTATTTTCACTCATATTACAAAAAAAATACAGGCAAAATATGCACCCTAATATTAGCAGTGTTTGAAAAAATAAGCTGGGTTTCCAAGCAGCAGTTTAAAAAAAAAAAAAAAAAACAAGCAGAGAATTTGGGGTGTTCCTATTTATAAGGGGGTGTAAATGTAACTTATGTGACCAGAAATAAAAATATGTACTATGCATATGCAAATACTTTTTTTTTTCTGTACTGTTTTCTGGCTCTATTTCCTCCATTGCTTGGCAGCAAGTAGATGGCGAAGATTCGCATTAAGAATTCAAGCGTGTTTGGATTCTCACTTGCTTTTGAATGAAATTACAAGCCAATATGGCTGCCTGAAGATTGTAATATTGCAAGTGTGCATATTTTCCTGCACCATTTCATACATCTGCAGACGAGCAGCGTATATCAGCCTGGAACAGCGGCTTGAATTTTCAAGTGTATTTTGGCAATTTCGCTTGATTTTGAATAAAGGCCATATGTTAAAAAATATCTCACTACTTATTACAACCCGTTTATCTTCTAACTATCTTCTGTCACTATGTAGTCTATTATAAAACATCACAAGACCATTGAATTGTTACATTTATTTTTACATGACGTAAATTCTCCAAATACACGGGGACAATTTGAAAGTAGTATTACAAGCCATCAGAATACATTTGGCCTCTTTCAAACAACATATCCTGCCTTTTTGAGTAGCTTTCTTTATTGTTTTCAGAAATTATGGTTACTCAAGTCTTTTTTTTATTAACTTTTCACTTATGCACAATTTATTTTTCTTATTTTTTTGGATGATGTGTATATGCAGCAAACATACAAACATATACTTCTTGGTTTCTAATTAAACATATTTACTACATAATATATCAGGCATGGAGAAAAATTAATTACATTAGAAAAAAACATTAGATAAGCTTTATAAATAGTAATTTCCAAAATGAATCCAGCAATGCTTAATAACTTGACTTTACTGTGAAGTATATTTGGGGCACAACTTGTGAGAGGGGATTTGCCAGTGAGACAGAGAGTGATACAGCCAGATAGAGGGATTGACCATGTGAGATGAAGGACAAGAGAGGTAGAGCCAGTGACAGAAGCTTTGCCATGGCAACAAGTGGGATGTGGGAGGAGTGCAGCCTCATTTTGAAGCTGTGCCAGAACAATAAACAGGGGGCTAAACTGTGGTAAAGGATGGGGGGAGATTGAAAGAAAGGGGCAAAACTTTTGATAGGGGACAGTAAATGTTATTAGTTCAGTTAGAAAAGTTATAAGTCCACTAAATGTTAAAATAGCAAAAACCCTAATATCTTACTAGTCAAGAAGGAATTGACAGGTTTGAAGCAATCAAATTACTTGGTTGTTGGGTGAATACCTGTGTCATTTATTGTCATGTGACTTACATTAAAATTACATTGTCTGACCATGGGTATTGTGTGGGTAAGTTGTGGTTTCTAAAGTGATTAGAAAACTGACAGCATTGCATAGACAGGGGCGTTATAGTTTTTCAGCTACATACACCTATGTTTTTATGTGCTTGTTAGACACTGTGGGGTAGATTTAACAAGCAGCGGATGCTGATTTCTACCCCTGAAGTTTCAGGTCCACCTGAAACTTAAAGGATTACTTTCTGTTATAATTTTTAAGCTAAACAACTAACATATTAAAGTTAATAAACATTAATTAAAACCTACTGACCTATATTTTCTCCAAAACGAAGTTTCATAACGTTCTAAAAGTTATATCTTTTATTCGCCGATGATGTCACATTATCCTGCCCACTATTTTCAGCACTGCATGTTCAAAATACTTAAACCAATAACTTTGTGTTTAAAGCGCCATTTTGAAACCTAGGTATTGTAAACGGATTGGTACAGAGCAAAGGATACCCACGGAGTGGGTTTGGAAAACAATTAAATTTGCAGACAAGATTTCTGATATACGGTAGAGATATGTTAATGAAATGCTATTGATAAAAAGTGTATTTGGGGTAGTTAGTTAGTAACAGGCATAGAAAATATTTACTTACAGTGGCCCTTTAAGAAGCAGCAGTCGTAAGATGATTGACACCCCCTGCTAGTTGCCGATTGGCTGCGAATGTTCAGGGGGCGCCATTGCACAAGCATTTCACAAGAAATGCTTGTGTAATGTTGTTTTAAAAACAAGGCAAGACTAGTTTGCTATGTAGCTCATTGCATGAAGCTACTTAAAAAAACAAAAAACAAAACAGAAACACATTTAATACTAAAAACTAAAGCAAAGTCAGTGTAAGTTATCCCCACAATTGTATCCCTGAAAAAGTAACACACATAATTTGTTTGCAGCTGTGATTTTTACTGTAGCTAGGAGAACTGCCTTTTAAATACCCTAAGCAAATATTACAAAGTTTCATTAAGAACTTACTTCTTGCTTTAAAGGAACATTTAAACATAAATAATTAGGTACCAAATTTCATTATAAGGGCAAGCAAGATTCCCAATCAGGGAACCTGTCCAGCTATATTTGGGGCCAGTAAGAAGGCAGAGGCATCTGGTGACCGCATTTAATTAATTAAATAATTTTAATTAATTATCAAACTTTTTCTCAATTTTATATATATATTTATATTTTCCCCTCAATATATATATATATATATATATATATATATATATATATATATATATATATATATATATATATATATATATATATATATATATATTCCATTTATAACATGTTTAAGCATTATTTATTTAAAATATTTACATTAAAGGGACACTGAACCCATTTTTTTTCTTTCGTGCAATTTTAGGCAACTTTCTAATTTACACCTATTATCAATTTTTCTTCGTTCTCTTGCTTTCTTTATTTGAAAAAGAAGGCATCTAAGCTATTTTTTTTGGTTCAGAACCATGGAAAGCACTTGTTTATTGGTGGGTGAATTTATCCACTAACCAGCAAGAACAACCCAGTTTGTTCACCAAAAATGGGCCGGCATCTAAACTTACATTCTTGCATTTCAAATAAAGATGCCAAGAGAATGAAGGCAATTTGATAATAGGAGTCAATTAGAAAGTTGCTTAAAATTGCATGCTCTATCTGAATCACAAAAGAAAAAATTTGGGTTCAGTGTCCCTTTAACATGTTTAAATTGAATTAATGAAGAGATTTTACTAAAGTATTGTTAAATTATCTAGACATTAGTGTTTCCGGTATCTGATAAAGGATTGCTTAAAGCAGAGCTTTCCAAACTGTGTGTTGTGACACATTAGTGTATCGGCAGCAGTGTGTAGGTGTGTCCCAGCTTCAGCACAATTTTTTTTTTATTTAATTTTTAATTTATTTTTATTTTTGGTTTCTGACTTTCTGCCTGCCTGCTATGGATATCACGCGGTTGACATGTGATTGATACCTAGTGGGTCACAGATCATGTTAACCTATTGGTGCAGCTCAGCGGGAACTGAAACTATTCCCATTGGTGGCACATCGGCTCCTGACTGCATGTGTAGTCTCCTTAATTGGCTCGTGACTGCATGTGTAGTCATTGAGTGGGACAGCAGAGTGTTTGCAGAGCAGGCAGTAGTCAGTCGGATTCACAGAGGGCGGCAGCTTAAACGCTGAGCTGATGTCAGAAGTCAAAGTGGTTTTTTTTGCAGCTAGCTCCCAGTAGTGCATTGCTGCTTCTGCTCTTGATATATGGATAGGAAGTGTAAGCTTAAAAATGCTTGATGATGAAATGCGAGTGTCTTTATCTAATATTCCACCAAATATTCAGAAACCATTTAAATAGTAGGTAGCAGCTATTGGTGATGTTAAACTTTTTTTTAATTCTTACACATACATACTGTTACTTGTAAATACATTCCGTAATTATATAATTTATGTATGTGTCCGTATCTCTTTAAACTAGTTAGTTTAACCTCCTGTTTGCTGGTAAAACTGAATTACTGTGTCACGATATGATGTAGGTCTAAAAAGTGTGTCACCAACATGAAAAGTTTGGAAAGCACTGGCTTAAAGGGACATTTTGTTTCCATTTATTTGTTTCCAATGATTCATTTTACATGTTGAAGTATATTAAAATGTTTATAAATAACACTTGTATTTTTACATTTAAAATATTTGTTTTTTTCCAGTAGAAACCAACACCAATACTGAAAAGTTAAATATTTCTGTATTAACTATAGAAAAGCTATATGACAAGAGTCAGCAGCAGAAACCAACTTCCCTGTGGCATGTGTGCATTTGTGTGGGATATGAAACCCAATTTTTTTTCTTTCATGATTCAGATAAAGCATGCAATGTAAGCAACTTTCTAATTTACTCCTATTATCAATTTTTTCTTGTAGCCACCAATCAGCAAGTGCCACCCAGGGTGCTGAACCAAAAATGGGCCAGCTCCTAATCTTACAATCCTGCTCTTCAAATAAAGATACCAAGAGGTTTGTGGGGCATGTTATTGTTACTGGGCATGTTACTGATTCAGTCCCCAGGGACCTGTTGTATAAACATACACACATAAGCACTTTCAGTGGTCTATCAGATTTATGTTAATTGTTGTATGCATAAATAAATATATTGGTATTTTAATTTACAGTTTAGTGCCATTTTAATATTTAGGAATTACATTGCCCTTTAAAATATTACACTTTCCATATCCAATGATGGTTAGCACCAAAAAACATGTTTAACTGCTGCCCATAGTATCTCTCTTTTTTCTTTGGTGCTATATTGCAGGCAAATCTGGTGTTTCAAGTTAATTAAAACTTTGTGTCACAGAAATGAGATGGGAAAAAGATGAGCCATTGTTTTTTAAAGCAATACTGTAATATATACAGAGGATCAGAAGGAGATTACTATAGAGAAGGCAATTTTTTAGTAGGTAAAGTAACTCAGTGTGGGTGTTAAATGCGTTCTTATTAAAAAGAAAAAAATGTGCATTTCAAATGTTTTGTTATGTTTAAATTCATCATAACCTTTTATACCAATGTAGACATAGCAACTAGAAGTAGAAGAATAGAGATCATTTCTAATTTTACTTTATTCTTATGTAAAAAAAAAAAAAAGGTACCAATTATTATAACTTTCTTTCAACTAGATATACAATCTTTGGGGGGAAAAAGGCATCACCCCCCCTAGAAAACTGATACTAGACTACATTATTTATAGCTATATAATAAAAAAATATTTCTAGCAAATACTTGAAGCCTTAGTTTTGCTAGGACATTGAACGATAATGTATGCCCAAACCCATAGCACCTGATAGTATAAAGCAAAAGCTCCTGAAATGAAAAAATAAATAAATAAGAAACTACTTAACTGGCTAGAAAAATAAGTATAATGATTAAGGTTTTAATTTTAATAAAATAAGGATTTTATACTTTCACTATGCGTCCTTTCAATAAATGCCCATTAGATGGCAGTATGTTACCAAGGCATACCAAAAGTACATATTTTGTCATATTCCTATTCTACTTTATACAAGGTATGTTTTTTAGATAGACATACGTTTTAATCTGTAATTCAAAACAGGCTGAAATAATACATACAGTAAAATAAAGTTGATGCATTTGCTGAATCAAATACGTTGTACTTACTGGCAAAATAGCATAACATAGAAATATATTAAAGTGAAGGTCAATTTGGATGAATTAGTGCCCAGTTTTTAATAAACCTGTTAAAAAGAAGGGCACTTTAATTCATCAAAATTGACATTTCACTCCTTTTCTTCAAAAACTTACCTTTTAATCCTGAATGCCGATCCAGCGATTCGCCAGGCCGTCGGAAGCCTCTTCTTATGTCAGAAATGACGAATCCGGCTTCCTCCAATCACGGCTTTCCCCCCGGGGGGATCATGGCCTGATGCAACACTGTGATTGGAGGAATCCGGATTCGTCATTTTGGACCCGCGAACAGGACTTGCGATGGGCGGAGGAAGCGCTGCAGCAGCTGACAGGATTAAAAGGTAAGTTTTTGAAGAAAAGGAGTGAAATGTCAATTTTGATGAATTAAAGTGCCCTTGTTTTTAATAGGTTTATTAAAAACCGGGCACTAATTCATCCAAATTGACTTTCAATTATGTTGTAATAAAGGTATGTTGTTCAACTCTATTCACATGAACATATCGATAAATAGAAAACTAAACAACCTGCAAAATTAAAGGGTCATAAAACTGCAAAAACAAAATGCTGACATATTTAGAACATTGTGTTGTTGCAAATGGGTTAAACACATAGTTAAAGTGGGCTCCAGAGAAGCAATGCACTGCTGGGACCTAGCTGAACTCATGACAAAACAAGGCAAGAAACATATGTATGTAGGCACCAATTACCAGTTAGCTCCCAGATGTGCATTTCTGCTCTTAAGCCTACATAAAAAACCAAAGTAAATTTGATTTTAGTATTAAATTGATAACTATTTTTAAATTGCATGCTCTATCTCAACAATGAAAGTTGAATTTTAGCTATAATTTCGCTTTAAAGTGCTAAAACATAGCAATGAAATATTACATCAAATCTAGGTGAGGAAATGAATGGGAGTACTGGTGATGTCACAAAGGGGCGGTGCCAATGTAGCTGCAAGGTAGCTGTATCAGGAGAGGTTATTCAAACCCCTCAATTTCAGCTCCTTTAACAGCTACAGATGATCATTTGAAAGAGAGCAGTCTCCTCTTTCAAACACTGTTGGTGTTAAAAAGCACCAAGCCCCCAAAATAAAAAAAAAAATAATAAAAGTCAGAACATGGGGTTTTAATGGGGAGGGGATCTTTAGGGACACATAATATCATCTGAAATGTTTATAGATCCCAAATAAAGTTTTGTTTTTATGCAAATTGCCTAAACCAGCTAATTGATTTGCAGCATCTGCAGGTTACAGAATTTGCCTTTGGGCCTCTCTAGGGAGTGTGTGGCAAGTGCAGTTCTTACACCAAAGCAAGCGGTGTAAAACGGACATTCCAGTCAATAGAAACATATTTGCAATATACTCTACATGTATTTGCAAACAGTTTTTCTAACACCTGAGATCTCATATCTTTGAGCCCTTCTAACTTTTTTATGCAATTTAAAAACATATATTTTTTATTAGATAGTGTTATTATGATTGTAATTGTAATTTCAAATGTAATTTTGATGTGTTTTGTGCAACTTTTTTGTCTTGCTTAACAGTTAACCAGAGCTCGAGTTGTGCTATCTTGACGTGCACTAAATTCAATTGCTCTTGAGCAAATGCGTTTACTTTCAACCTGTAATACACATGCCAATGTGCACAAAGAGCCGCGATAAACCCCTTTTCGCTTGCGCGCAACAGTTAGTGTGCCACTCGTAACCTCTTTTCTGTAATGGTGTGGTGATTTTGCACCAGTGCTCTATCCTTTTTTGTATAATACACACACATATATATATATATATATATATATATATATATATATGTACATATCTATACCTGTATATATTCATATAGATATATAGGTATAGGTGTGTATATATATATATATATATACAGTATATATATATATATATATATATATATATATATATACTGTATATATTTAAAAAATAAAAAAAACATTTTCTTCTATGTGAAGAACATCGCAATGTAAAATATTCATAACTATCTTCAGGTTCAGCGCTTCAGGTCTAATCCAGTGTCGGGTTACCGTGCAAGTGATAAATGTTAGTTAGTTTTTTTAAAAGCACACTTCATTGACGTCTATTGGGAAAAGAAGTTAGAGTGGTCACGATATCAGAAGTCCTGAAGTTAGCGCGCATCGGGCTTCGTTTGCGTGCAAACATTTTACTTTCAACTTGTAATATGCGCGCTAACCCACCTGCGGTAAAAGTTTACTTCCAGCTGTGTTTTTGCATGAGCGAAATCGCTAAATAGCACGCCACTTGTAATCTATCCCATGGATAGTAAGGATTAGTAATGCAAAAATATTTTTTTACAATAGACTATCTTTTTAACCTCTTAAGGACATATGACGGAATTTTTCCGTCATAAAACAATTGAGCAAACTGAAAGCTGTGTCCTTAAAGGGTTAAGGATGTTATGAGCACTGTATGTTTTTAGTCCAACAGAAGTAAAAACATAACTTGCTACAACTTTACTTCGCTATATCTTTACTTCCCCTACAGCTTCATACATGGATGATGAAAATATAGTCTTTAGAAATAATGGCTACTGAATACCAGCAGAGGTATATTCTCCATATTTGAGAGAAAATGTTATGACAGAGCATACGAAAGCATAAATATCACAGTGCTGTTTCCAAGGTGTGGCAGATTGAAAGAAGCATCTGTGGGGGTTATTGCAGAAATACATCCGTTATCAACACTACTCATAATTGAGATTTTCATTACCTGGATATAGAAAAGCCACCGTAGAATCAATAGGATTTCATGTTGTCAGAGGAAGAAAGACAGAACTGCTTCAGTGCTCAGGAAAATAAGCAATTTGAAGAGCTGTGCACAGTTGCTAGTTACTCAATATTGAGAAGCTGAAAAGTACTTTAGTTTCAAAAGCAAGAAATTCTATTTTTTTTTTAAATGTGTGGGACTAAAACACATAAGATACAGCTGAGCAAGTTACTAAACTAACTCAGTTAACGAGTCACTGCTATGTTTATCTGCCTAGCTAATTATGTTTATTGTGCTGTTATAAATTAGACAAAAAGTACTTTTCCTATAGATATGTAGGCTGAGGGAGGTACTAAAAAGTCTACACGACTTAGAATGGGTATTTAAATTCAATGAAAACTTTCCCTAGAGTATACATCAGACCAGTTCTTCAGAATGTCATCATGTTGCTCCATCTGCAGGATTTTAATGAGCTACAATTGTTCACATGTGAATGGGTACTCTAATTCCATGATGACACGTCTCCTAACCTCAGAATCAGCTGTGAGAAGAAAATGTGAGTCTCCTGCCTGTTTTTTAATAAAAGGTCAAAATCATCAAGCTATCCAGGCTAACACTGATTCAGATTTAGCTTAGTTAACATGTTGCAAATAGGCCTCTTTTTAAAAAAATAAATAAAAAAATGCTAATTTTATGTGCGAAAAAAAAAAAGAATACAAATATATTTTACTTCCATATATTGGTTTAAAGGGATAATAAACCCAATTTTTTTCTTTAATGCTTCAGATAGAGCATGTAATTTTAAGCAACTTTCTAATTTACTCCTAGGGGTAAATTTATTATTGTGCGGACGGACATAATACGATGTAGAGTATCATGTCCGCCGCACATCGATATGCTGTCGGCATTTATCATTGCAACAGCAGTTCTTGTGAACTGCTGGTGCAATACCGCCCCCTGCAGATTCGCAGGCAATCGACCGCTAGCAGGGGGTGTCAATCAACCTGATCAAATTCGATTGGGCTGATTGCTGTCCGCCACCTCATAGGTGGAGGACGAGTTAAGGAGCATGACCGCTGCTTCTTAACTTCCGCTTCAGATGGAACTGAAGCAGAGTGGGTCGGAAGCAGCATCCGCTACTTCATAAATCAACCATTATTATCAAATTATCTTCATTCTCTTGCTATCTTTGTTTTAAAAGCAGGAATGTAAAGCTTAGAACCCTGGACAGCGCTTGCTTATTGGTAGCTACATTTATCAAATAAGCAATCATAACCCAGGTTCTGAACAAAAAATGGGCTGGCTCCTATGGTTTACATTTCTGCTTTTTAAATAAAGATAGCAAGAGAATGAAGATTTTTTAAAATTTTATTTATTTTATTTTATATATTTAAATTAGAAAGTTGCTTAAAATTGCCTGATCTCTCTGAATCATTAAGAAAAAAATGTGGGTTTAGTATCCCTTTAATAAAGAAATAACATACAGCGGATGATCAAGACAGTATACATATATATTGTGCCTAGAAACGTATTATAACTGATCTAGGTAATTTTATCTCTACTATAAGGGAACCACCAACTTCCCTCATACTCTCTACCAAAAGCCCAACAAAATATAGACAGTTTTTGCATGCCCTGCAATATATGTAGCTTGCTCCATTGTAGACCCCAACTAAAAGTACTCACACCCAGAGGCCTTAGAAATCCCAGGCCTTCTTGAAGGGTTGGGGTCTGATTTCAAAATAAAGATAAAGAATAAACACAGCACAGAGACTCCACCCCTAACAAAAAGGCATTAAGACAAGTAGCACTCAAGCCCCATATATTACAATAAGGCCAGTCATTGGTATAATATTCCCATAAGATTATCCTTGAACACTTGTAATTATATTTGGAGTCTGATGGACCAAATAAATTAAACATGATGTATAAATTGAAAAATTTGAAAAGCTATTCCAAACTGTTTATCACGACCTAGAGAGGGGCTATAGAAAGGGTTATTTGTTTCTCACAGTGTCAGTTGGCTATAGTCATCCCCAATTACTTATTAAGGGCTAGATTACCAGAGGCGGCATGCAATATTAAAATATTGCGCCCGTGTTAACTTGCTATTACAAGTTGAAAGTAAAAGCGACTGCACAAGCTCAAACTAAATGTGCGCTCATTGGGTTAGCACGACTGAAGACCTCACATAAAGGGTTACGGATAAAACACATTAAACATATCATAAATACATTACAATTAACAGTTATACACATATATACACTATCTAACAAAAAATATTCATATAAATATTTTAAAAAGTTGTAAAGGTCCAAAGGTATATGGTATATGACAAGGTATGTGAATGGAAAGGGCTATAATGTGTACAGGGAGTGCAGAATTATTAGGCAAGTTGTATTTTTGAGGATTAATTTTATTATTGAACAACAACCATGTTCTCAATGAACCCAAAAAACTCATTAATATCAAAGCTGAATAGTTTTGGAAGTAGTTTTTAGTTTGTTTTTAGTTATAGCTATTTTAGGGGGATATCTGTGTGTGCAGGTGACTATTACTGTGCATAATTATTAGGCAACTTAACAAAAAACAAATATATACCCATTTCAATTATTTATTTTTACCAGTGAAACCAATATAGCATCTCAACATTCACAAATATACATTTCTGACATTCAAAAACAAAACATAAACAAATCAGTGACCAATATAGCCACCTTTCTTTGCAAGGACACTCAAAAGCCTGCCATCCATGGATTCTGTCAGTGTTTTGATCTGTTCACCATCAACATTGCGTGCAGCAGCAACCACAGCCTCCCAGACACTGTTCAGAGAGGTGTACTGTTTTCCCTCCTTGTAAATCTCACATTTGATGATGGACCACAGGTTCTCAATGGGGTTCAGATCAGGTGAACAAGGAGGCCATGTCATTAGATTTTCTTCTTTTATACCCTTTCTTGCCAGCCACGCTGTGGAGTACTTGGACGCGTGTGATGGAGCATTGTCCTGCATGAAAATCATGTTTTTATTGAAGGATGCAGACTTCTTCCTGTACCACTGCTTGAAGAAGGTGTCTTCCAGAAACTGGCAGTAGGACTGGGAGTTGAGCTTGACTCCATCCTCAACCCGAAAAGGCCCCACAAGCTCATCTTTGATGATACCAGCCCAAACCAGTACTCCACCTCCACCTTGCTGGCGTCTGAGTCGGACTGGAGCTCTCTGCCCTTTACCAATCCAGCCACGGGCCCATCCATCTGGCCCATCAAGACTCACTCTCATTTCATCAGTCTATAAAACCTTAGAAAAATCAGTCTTGAGATATTTCTTGGCCCAGTCTTGACGTTTCAGCTTGTGTGTCTTTTTCAGTGGTGGTCGTCTTTCAGCCTTTCTTACCTTGGCCATGTCTCTGAGTATTGCACACCTTGTGCTTTTGGGCACTCCAGTGATGTTGCAGCTCTGAAATATGGCCAAACTGGTGGCAAGTGGCATCTTGGCAGCTGCACGCTTGACTTTTCTCATTTCATGGGCAGTTATTTTGCGCCTTGGTTTTTCCACACGCTTCTTGTGACCCTGTTGACTATTTTGAATGAAACGCTTGATTGTTCGATGATCACGCTTCAGAAGCTTTGCAATTTTAAGAGTGCTGCATCCCTCTGCAAGATATCTCACTATTTTTGACTTTTCTGAGCCTGTCAAGTCCTTCTTTTGACCCATTTTGCCAAAGGAAAGGAAGTTGCCTAATAATTATGCACACCTGATATAGGGTGTTGATGTCATTAGACCACACCCCTTCTCATTACAGAGATGCACATCACCTAATATGCTTAATTGGTAGTAGGCTTTCGAGCCTATACAGCTTGGAGTAAGACAACATGCATAAAGAGGATGATGTGGTCAAAATACTAATTTGCCTAATAATTCTGCACTCCCTGTATGTATATATATATATATATATATATATATAAATATATATATTTTTTTTTAAGTAACTTAGTGGGTTTAGTTTAGAGGGGGGGGTTAGGTGTTAGGTAGAGTTGGGTTAGTTTGCAGTGGGGGTTGTGGTGGTTTAGGGTTCATAGTAAGGGGTACTTGTGGTGGGTATGTGGTGGTATAAGGGTAAATTGGATAGATAATTGCGGTGGGTGTATATGGGTTAATACGATAGATACTTGAGAGGGTATGTGGCAGTTTAGGGGTTAATAGTATAGATACTTATGGTGGGTATGGGATGGAATAGGGGGTTAACAGGATAGGCACTTGCGGTGGGTATGTGGTAGTATAGGGGTTAATAGGATAGATACTTGCAATGGGTATGTGGTGGTTTTGAGGTTAATAGTATAGAAACTTGCGGTAGGTATTTGGCAGTTAAGATATTTATTAATGTAGTGTTAGTTTATGATTGTGGGGTACTTAGGTTTAGGGGTATTAGGATCAGTAGTTAGGCATGACACTTCTATTCCAGGGCATCCTTAACGATACATCGCCAATATGGGCAGCGATGCTGGGTGTTATCTATAGCCAGCTTCGCTGACCAATGACATGTAAAGTAAATGCCTCTTGGCAATGCCGCCTGTTAGCACCTATGTCAGGAATCTCAGATCTCTTGGAATATTTTGCCGCCTTGTAGCACTTTCGATTGTCTGAACTTCAAATGAGTAATAGATTTTTTATGAGACAAATTTCAAAATAATATCTATTTCCCCTCCTCCTGTATCATGTGACAGCCATCAGCCAATCACAAATTAATATACGTATATGCTGTAAATTCTTACACATGCTCAGTAGGAGCTGGTGATTTCAAAAGTCTAAATATAAAAGACGGTGCACATTTTCTAATGAAAGTAAATTGGAAAGTTGTTTAAAATTGCATTGACTTTAGTGTCTCTTTAATATTTTTAGGCAAATAAATACGAAAACAAATATCCCCCAGACAGAAGTAGTTTTATTACTTTCTATGTAAAGTAGCTTACAGCTCACTGGCCACTCCAGTCCAGATCCTAAAGAATTTCACAAGGACTGTCTCTGGGAGGTTTGTGAGCTGAACACTCTCTTTTTATAGAGATTAAAGGGACACTCAAGTCAAAATTAAAATGTCATGATTCAGATAGAGCAGCAATTTTAAACAACTTTCCAATTTACTTCCATTAACAAAAAGTGCTTAGTCTTTTTATATTTAAACTTTTTGAGTCACCAGCTCCTACTGAGCATGTGCAAGAATTCACAGAATAATCGTATATGCATTTGTGATTGGCTGATGGCTGTCACATGGTACGTGTATGCTTTTCTGATTGGCTGATGGCTGTCACATGGTACAGGGGGAGTGGAAATAGACATTTTTTAAAATTGTCTGAAAAAAATCTACTATTCATTTGAAGTTCAGACTAAGTGCTATTGGATTGTCTTGCTATCTTGTATTTGTTGATTATGCAAATCTACTGTGTTGACTGGTCCTTTAAATAAATCTAAGACAGAGTTCTTTGTGAAGGGACAATAAATAATTTAATTATATATGCTCTGGCAGACAAAGGGTTAAACGTCTTATTTATAGATTTGCAGTTCACATGGGCATTCAAATCCTATTACAAGACATGATAGCATCACACTGATTAGATGTTTGTAAAATGTAATTCATTTCTTAGAGGAAAGGTCAGTTAAACTTTTGTTTTCCCCATCATTCACAGCTGTTTTGAAACCCGGTGCCTGGTAAACCTAAACATGCTTACTATTATTTTCTAGATTTACGACTCTTTAAATTGATATTCTAAGAAGAGAAGCAGAGGTTAGAGATTAGATTTTAATTGTTTATTATCTTCTGCTTTTCTTAATTAGCATGACATTTGTGACATTAAAGGAACTTATTATACAAAGTCTCTGTCTCATGGTGTTAATTCTGTCACCAGTGTCTAGCATTCTTAATTGTCCACAATAAGCCACAAAACTCTGCAATTAGCAATTATTGTCCTTAACTCTAATATTGCATACAACCATAAATAAAATATTTCAAATTCAAATGTGAGCTTTATTTCACAATAAAACTTTTTTCTCCCCAATCTTTGGATTTAGAAATTAATATAATTACTATTTCTGTATGTAAAAAAATATACCTTTAAAGGGACACTGTACTATAATATCTGTTCTCCCTTAATATCTCTGAAATGACTTGTTATGCCTACTGCATAGTATTACATGTATGCAACATTGTTTCTTCATATTTACTTTTGTATTTAAAATAGATCATTTTGCCCAAGGAAATACCCATAAAAATAGACTCTTGTTCACTAGAGTGCTTTTCAAAGTGAAGTTGTAAACTGGAACAAGCATTCCTGATCATGAGTTCACTAATGTTGGTGTAGCCACTTTGAAAGACACTCTCATGAATGAATTTGGATGCACTTACCCTATAAGGGAAACAGTGCTTTAACAAACAATAGAAATAAATATTGTAAAAAACAATCCTGTGAAAGCTTGAAAGCAACCGTATACCGATAGAAAAAAATGTACACAGTCTGCCTATCCTGACAATATAAAAGATTAATTCAGATGATTTAACAGTGGTGTGGATGGAAACAGATAAAATAGGCTGCCCTAAAAAATCGAGATTGAGCGATCTACTTTTAAAATATGATTTTAATAATTCCAGTATTGTTAGTGACAATCATGACAGTGTGAGATTAACCTAAAAATAATATTAAAAGTTAAAATTTGTAGATGTTGGGACCTAAAGTGACTATATAAGTATGCTCGTCATGCCAAGATACATATGGCATTCATCGGGTACTAAGTGATAAGGATGGATTCTGATTGCAATAGGTTGAAAGGATATGAAAACCCAAAAATGTTCTTTTGTGATTCAGACAGAGCATACCTTTTAAAAAAAAGTTTCCAATTTACTTCTATAATCAAATATACTTTGTTCCTATGGCATTCTTTGTTAAAGAGATACCTAGGTAGGCATCTGGAGAACTACATGGGAGGGGTGTCAACTAGTGCTCTTGCAAATGGAAAACATTCTTGCAAAACTGCTGCCATATGCATACATCTCTGCTTTTCAACAAAAGATACCAATAGAACAAAGAAAAATAGATAATAAAAGTAAATTAGAAAGTTGCTGCAAAACCGCATGATCTATCTGAATCATGAAATAAATATGTTGGGTTTTATATTCCTTTAATGTCACTCATGCAAATCAGTATTTTCCTTGCACAGTGAACAAATAGGTTACATAAATACAGCCTTACTGTAAGCTTGAAAGGTGTGAATGAGCTATTGTATCAGTCAGTTTTGGGAGATCTCAGTTTGTATTTCAAAAACACGTACTTAAAGGGATAGGAAAGTCAAAATTAAACTTGTATGATTCAGAAAGAGCATATCATTTTAAGACACTTTTACATTCACTTCTATTTTCAAATTTGCTTCTTTCTCTTAGTATTCCTTGTGGAAAAAGAATATGCACATATCCTACACTAGTGGGAGCTAGTTGCTGATTGGTGCTTGCACACATCTTGTGATTGGCTAACTAAATATGTTAAGCTAGCTGCCAGCAGGGCAATGATGTTCCTTCAGCAAAGGATAACAAGATGATGAAGCAAATTTGATAATAGAAATATATTGGAAAGTTGTCTAAAATTGTATGTTCTATCCAAATCATGAAATAAAATGTTGGGGTTTCCTGTCCCTTTAACTAAAAAAAAAAGTCATTTTCTGGAGCTTTTAGGTTTAAAACTCATTTGCGGCAGCGGGCTTTTAACAAACAAAATTATATTGCATTGTGATCATTTAAGAAACTCGGAGACCAATTCGGTTGGAAAGCAAAAATACTTTTCGGGAGCTTCACTAATAGATTGTGATCAAAGCCTATCTGTTCCATTTATACTGTATATTAAATGCTACAGAGGTAAAATATTAAACTGCGGATATATGAATAAGCTATAGTCCTTAGTGTGTGTACTTCTGTCAGTCTGCAGCTCTATTCCCTCCCTTAGAATGCTTGCATGCTGTATAAAAATGCAATGAACCTGCTTCTCTATGTGAGTGCATGGCTATAGCCGCTTTATGTCAGGAGGGTGCATGCTTCCTTAGAGGATGTCATTTTAAGACTATCGACCCTGCAGTGCTGAATGTTTAGCTCCCGCAAAAGGAGTTAAACACAAAGATGCAGTGCCCTGCGGGTCCTGAGCGGAATTCACCACTGATCCAATCAGCAATGTTAGTTACAGATCTGAGTTGCGTGACTAGTGCCGCTGATTGAATAAGCTGTGGTTTTCTCTTGGGACTATCTACTCACAACTGTATATTACATTCTTAAAATCACATGCTCTAAGTAATTCAAGCATGCTATTTGTCAACTAATATGGCCCTTTAAAGGGACAGTCTAGTCAAAATTAAATTTTCATGATTCAGATAGGGTATGCAATTTTAAACAACTTTCCAATTTACTTTTATTGTCAAATTTGCTTTGTTCCCTTGATGGTATTTTTTAAAAGTTTAATCTAGAAAGGCTCAAACTGATTTCTAAACTATTGAAAACCGCCTCCTAGCTCAGAGCATTTTTAAAGTTTTTCACAGTTAGACTGTGCTAGTTCATGTGTGGCATATATATATAAAAACATTCGGCTAGATTTAGA
This sequence comes from Bombina bombina, assembly GCF_027579735.1. Taxonomy (NCBI): domain Eukaryota; kingdom Metazoa; phylum Chordata; class Amphibia; order Anura; family Bombinatoridae; genus Bombina; species Bombina bombina. The sequence goes on along the minus strand of NC_069503.1, from coordinate 599,534,749 downwards.
GTTTTGCGGCCAAAGGGGTGCGTTAGCTTTGCGTGTTTTTTTTCTAGCGCTGCTTCTAAACAACGCTGGTATTGAGAGTTCTCTGAAGGGCTGCGTTAGGCTCCAAAAAGGGAGCGTACAGGCATATTTACCGACACTTCAACTCTCAATACCAGCGTTGCTTACGGTAGCGGCTAGCTGGAAAAACGTGCTCGTGCACGATTCCCCCATAGGAAACAATGGGGCAGTTTGGGCTGAAAAAAAACCTAACACCTGCAAAAAAGCAGCGTTCAGCTCCTAACGCAGCCCCATTGTTTTCTATGGGGAAACACTTTCTAAGTCTGCAACTAACACCCTAACATGTACCCCGAGTCTAAACACCTCTAACCTTACACTTATTAACCCCTAATCTGCCGCCCCCGCTATCGCTGACCCCTGCATATTATTATTAACCCCTAATCTGCCGCTCCGTACACCGCCTGCAACCTACATTATCCCTATGAACCCCTAATCTGCTGCCCCTAACATCGCCGACCCCTATATTATATTTATTAACCCCTAATCTGCCGCCCCCAATGTCGCCGCTATCTTACCTACACTTATTAACCCCTAATCTGCCAACCGGACCTCGCCGCCACTATAATAAATGTATTAACCCCTAAACCCTTACCTGTAAAATAAACCCTTATATAGCTACAATATAACAAATAATTATATTGTAGTTATTTTAGGATTTATATTTATTTTACAGGCAACTTTGTATTTATTTTAACTAGGTACAATAGCTATTAAATAGTTATTTACTATTTAATAGCTACCTAGTTAAAATAATTACCAAATTACCTGTAAAATAAATCCTAACCTAAGTTACAATTAAACTTAACACTACACTATCAATAAATAAATTAAATCAATTAACTACAAGTACCTACAATTAAATAAACTAAACTAAATTACAAAAAAAGCAAACACTAAATTACAAAAAATAAAAAAATTACAAGAATTTTAAGCTAATTACACCTACTCTAAGCCCCCTAATAAAATAACAAAGCCCCCCAAAATAAAAAAATTCCCTACCCTATTCTAAATTTAAATATTTAACAGCTCTATTACCTTACCAGCCCTTAAAAGGGGCTTTTGCGGGGCATGCCCCAAAGAAATCAGCTCTTTTGCCTATAAAAAAACACACAATACCACCCCCCAACATTTACAACCCACCACCCACATACCCCTACTCTAACCCAAACCCCCCTTAAATAAACACTACCCCCTGAAGATCTCCCTACCTTGAGTCGTCTTCACTCAGCCGAGCACCGATGGACCAAAAGAAGACATCCGGAGCGGCAGAAGTCTTCATCCTATCCGGGCAGAAGAGGACATCTGGACCGGCAGACATCTTCATCCAAGCGACATCTTCTATCTTCATCCATCCGACGAGGAGCTGCTCCATCTTCAAGACCTCCGGCGCGGAACATCCTCTTCCTACCGACGACTACCGACGAATGAAGGTTCCTTTAAATGACGTCATCCAAGATGGCGTCCTTCGAATTCCGATTGGCTGATAGGATTCTATCAGCCAATCGGAATTAAGGTAGGAAAAATCTGATTGGCTGATTGAATCAGCCAATCAGATTCAAGATCAACCCGATTGGCTGATCCAATCAGCCAATCAGATTGAGCTCACATTCTATTGGCTGATCAGAACAACCAATAGAATGCAAGCTCAATCTGATTGGCTGATTGGATCAGCCAATCGGGTTGATCTTGAATCTGATTGGCTGATTCAATCAGCCAATCAGATTTTTCCTACCTTGATTCCGATTGGCTGATAGAATCCTATCAGCCAATCGGAATTCGAGGGACACCATCTTGGATGACGTCATTTAAAGGAACCTTCATTCGACGGTAGTCGTCGGTAGGAAGAGGATGTTCCGCGCCGGAGGTCTTGAAGATGGAGCCGCTCCTCGTCAGATGGATGAAGATAGAAGATGACGCTTGGATGATGATGTCTGCCGGTCCAGATGTCCTCTTCTGCCCGGATAGGATGAAGACTTCTGCCGCTCCGGATGTCTTCTTTTGGTCCATCGGTGCTCGGCTGAGTGAAGACGACTCAAGGTAGGGAGATCTTCAGGGGGTAGTGTTAGGTTTATTTAAGGGGGGTTTGGGTTAGAGTAGGGGTATGTGGGTGGTGGGTTGTAATGTTGGGGGGTGGTATTGTGTGTTTTTTACAGGCAAAAGAGCTGATTTCTTTGGGGCATGCCCAGCAAAAAGCCCTTTTAAGGGCTGGTAAGGTAATAGAGCTGTTAACTATTTTAATTTAGAATAGGGTAGGGCATTTTTTTATTTTGGGGGGCTTTGTTACTTTATTAGGGGGCTTAGAGTAGGTTTAATTAGCTTAAAATTCTTGTAATCTTTTTTTATTTTTTGTAATTTAGTGTAGTTTATTTAATTGTAGGTACTTGTAGTTAATTGATTTAATTTATGTATTGATAGTGTAGTGTTAGGTTTAATTGTAACTTAGGTTAGGATTTATTTTACAGGTAATTTGGTAATTATTTTAACTAGGTAGCTATTAAATAGTAAATAACTATTTAATAGCTATTGTACCTAGTTAAAATAAATACAAAGTTGCCTGTAAAATAAATATAAATTCTAATATAGCTACAATATAATTATTCGTTATATTGTAGCTATATTAGGGTTTATTTTACAGGTAAGTATTTAGTTTTAAATAGGAAGACTTTAGTAAATAATATTTAATTTATTTTGTTAGATTAAAATTATATTTAATTTAGGGGGGGTTAGGGTTAGACTTAGCTTTAGGGGTTAATACATTTATTAGAGTAGCGGCGAGGTCCGGTCGGCAGATTAGGGGTTAATACTTGAAGTTAGGTGTCGGCGATGTTAGAGAGGGCAGATTAGGGGTTACTACTATTTATTATAGTGTTTGCGTGGCGGGAGTGAGGCGGTTTAGGGGTTAATACATTTATTAGAGTAGCGGTGAGGTCCAGTTGGCAGATTAGGGGTTAATAAGTGTAGGTTGGTGGCGGCAATGTTGGGGGGCAGATTAGGGGTTAATAAATATTATGTAGGTGTTGGCGATGTTAGGGGCAGCAGATTAGGGGTACATAGGGATAATGTAGGTGGCGGCGGTGAGAGTTTGGCAGATTAGGGGTTAAAAAAAATTATTATAGTGGCGGCGATGTGGGGGGCCTCGGTTTAGGGGTGCATAGGTAGTTTATGGGTGTTAGTGTACTTTAGAGCACAGTAGTTAAGAGCTTTATGAACCGGCGTTAGCCCAGAAAGCTCTTAACTACTGACTTTTTTCTGCGGCTGGAGTCTTGTCTGTAGAGGGTCTAATGCTCACTTCAGCCAAGACTCTAAATACCGGCGTTGTGAAGATCCCATTGAAAAGATAGGATACGCAATTGGCGTAAGGGGATCTGCGGTATGGAAAAGTCGCGGCTTGGAAGTGAACGTTAGACCCTTTCCTGGCTGACTCTAAATACCAGCGGGCGGTAAAAAGCAGCGTTAGGACCCCTTAACGCTGCTTTTGACGTCTAACGCAGAACTCTAAATCTAGGCGATTGTGTTCACTCCTGTGGAGTTATTTAGGAGTCTGCACTGATTGGCTAAACTGCATGTCTGTCGAAAGCACTGAGATAGGGGGGCAGTCGGCAGAGGCTTAGAACCAAGGTAATCACAGAGGTAAAACATATATTAATATAACTGTGTTGGATATGCAAAACTGGTGAATGGGTAATAAAGGAATTATTTATCTTTTTAAATAATACAAATTCTGGTGTAGACTATCCCTTTAAGTACAGCTGTGGGTCAAAATTCTTGAGCTTTTTTGTTTATTTATTACTGAACTCCTAGGCAGCAGACTGCTCTCGCTAATGACAAAACAAGCCTTTAATGTAAAGGGAAAAAAATGCCTTTAATCGTCTTAAAATGTTACAACTAAGAAGCTATTTTTCCTGTGTTATCAATTCTTTCTATAGAAAAAGTAAAGCAAACATAAAGTACTAAATCATGTTTGTTGTTTGAGGGAGTCTTGAAACGTCTGAGATAAAATGGTAATTATTTTTGTTAAACAGTTTATAATGATAAGGTATTTAATCTAAGAATGTTTCTTAATACACACCTACATTTTCAGCAGTTTTGTTGGCATGAATAGAAACAATATTATTTTCATTTATTTTAAAATGTAATTATCTTTGTTTTTATTGAAAATAAAACCTATTTCAGACACATTAATTATAGGATAAACTTATAAGGGAGATAAAACATTTCTTTATTGCAATTTTCTTCACCATGACAATCTAATAATAGTTTTTGGGAACATTTTAAAGATTGATCACTGTGGAAAAGTAAATTTAAGCTGAAGAAATTTTGTTGAGAGCAGAACTATCCATAAAGGGTTTTAATCCCCTTGTCTATATATCTTTAAAGCTCTGGCTGTCCAATATATCATCTGCTGCAGTTTTGTAATGCAATATATTTATGTATTTTCATGAGTAAAATATTGATATATGTTGGACATCATTTAATCTTAGATAGACAGAAGTTCTCAACATTAAAAACTGAGACATTCCTGGTTTAACCTGTCTCTTAATTTAAACACATTTATGTATTTGCATGAGTAAAATATTTATATATCATGAACATAATTTATCTTAGCTTTGAATTGTGAACTAACCATCATTATTTACAACTATAGATAGATAGACAGACAGACAGATAGAGAGAGGGATAGACAGATAGATAGAAGTGTGCCTGGTGGCACAGGAAACACGTCAAATCACTTGCTGGTAGGACATACATTTGAAAATGTTGTATGCACTCTATATACAATAAATGGACTTTTAACTGCATTTGGAAGAAGTCTGCATATTTTTCTTTATTGGTACCGATAGATAGATAGATAGATAGATAGATAGATAGATAGATAGATACAAACTCTGGCAGTCTCTAGCAAGCACACAACTAGATTAAAAGCAGAAATAGAATAGTTAGTGTAGAATTTAGCCAAATGGTTTAAATGCAGGACCACATCAAGGTCTCTTCTTCCTTTAGTCCCTACCTAGAGCCACACAATGCATACTTTAAATCAGACAAGCTGTGGTGCAAACAAGGGTAACAATTTATGGAATCACCATTTGGCCAAATGCTCTAACTAAATCCTCCATTTCCATTTAGGCAGATAGATAGATAGATAGATAGATAGATAGATAGATAGATAGATAGATAGATAGATGTCACATTGCAAAAATTCCTACATATTTGCTAACATGAAGATGTTTAACAAACAAATGCAGGAATATTCCTGGTTTAACCTGTCCCAATTTAAATTCCAAAATGTAAAGGGACATTGGAATGAATGTTCCTCTTCTAATTAAAGCCGCATATTCCCATTTACCTCCAATATACCTGAGGGAGTCGTTCATATTAGCCAGTGTATTAGATGAGAGATACTGCAAATAATGCAGCACTAAATTCAGTTTAAACATAATAAACAGCTCTTACATAACATTTTTTTTAGGCAAAAAAACAATACATTTAAATGCTGCACTTTCAAATGCATTACAGGTTAGTGGAATGAGTATATTTGTGTCCCATTAAATCTGTTTATTTTCCAGAAGCTTTTAAAGTGATGGTAAACTTTACATGATGTTTTAAAATCAGGTCTAGAATCTAAGTGGTATTTTATGAAGACTTTAATTGATCACTTCTAATAAATATGTGCGGTAACTTGCTTTTTAATCTAGGCAAACTGTTCAAAAGTGCTGTACAGCTAGAGTGCTGATTGGAGAACAGTTCAAACCATATTTTGAAGTATGAAGCCGGAGCACAGGATATTACAATACACGGATAGATGGGTTGCATTGGATACAATATTTAATTTCCATTGATTTGTTGCATTCTTATACACCTAGAAAAGATACAAGTGAAAAAATGTTTGCATTAATTTGTAGAAAGTTTTGCTAAAGCAAAGCCCAAATGGTCGAAAAGTACAAAAATCGGATCCTTAATAAGCTATTTGGATGATATTTTTCAAAGCCAACCCTTACAGGTAACTGATCTAATTACCATCTATGGAAATTTGGTTCAATTAAAAGAAAGTGGTTAGAACTGATATACTCTAGAACAGGATTTTAACAGTTCTCATAATGTAAATTGTGAAACCTCTACATTATGAGTTTTACTCCATTGCAATATTATAGCCACAAAAAAGTTGCCAAAACTCCCAAACCTCTCTTTACAGAATGAGGTTCATCTTTGCCCATATTTCTATTACTGTAGGAAGATGGCGGCATGAAGTTCTAGACATTATAAATCACGGTTATTAAAAACACTACATTTTGGACTTCTCAACTTTTAAAAATCCTGTTCAAAATGATGCAATTGAGATCCCATTTAAAAAAAGTGTTGTAACTGACAATTGCTACTTGCCATTTCTAGATTTTGTAGTGGTAATTGGCATTTTCTTAACATTTCCTGTAATCTTATTAGAGGTACAGTATATGATGTATTAAATAAATATATATATATTTATATTTAAATTTCTTTACCACCCACTGCTGATAGACAATACATATAGAGATGAATTGTGGTTTAAAGAATTTAGACCATATATACAAATATAACTGTGGCCATTTCAGAGTGTATCGCATATGTGCAACATAATACAACGATTCCAAATCGTATTAGAATATTTCAAAAAGGCCAGTTTTAGACTTGATCTAGAACCTTTAGTTGTTGAATTTGGTAGCTGAAAAATTATCTTGAAAACCTGTTGAAAAATATCAAGAAAATTCCAGTTCCATGTTAAAAAACAAAATTGATGTTTATCAGATTAATTAATTTCTTTCAGTATAGCTAGAGTCTAAGAGACATCACAATAATGTAATATACAGTAGGTAGGCAGTACTGAAATGAGGGTGGTTGGGTTTGAAAACTGATTCAGTACTCTTGAGAAATAATTTCCAACACCCAAGGGTCTGCAATAGACCTCTCCAAGCCTACCTAAACAGTTTCAATCTGCCCCCTACCAACATTTTGTTTGGAACAGGACTGTTCTTGGAGGTGAGAGTGGACTTCTTGGTCAGCTTAGCCTTGGACCATGCAACGTTAGGTATCCATGAAGTCTTGGATGACCCCAACCACTGAGCTGAGAAAGACTTTGTCCATTGGGACTTGGATTGTTGAAAGGAACAAAATCAGCTAGAAGCTCTATTTTTACCCTTGGACTTTTGGTCCTGAGTTAAGAATGCTCCTTACATCTAGTGACTGTAGAAATGATTGTATCTAGTCCTGTGCCAAATAGGTTACCATAAAAGGGAAGTTATAACAGTCTTCTTTTTTCAGATATATTTGCAGAACAGGACTTTAGCTACAACAGCAAAAGCAGAATTATTTGCATTTATGGGTATCATCTCTACAGATTCATCACATATAACACTGTTAGCAGTCTTCAGAATATTTAAATTATTCTGGATTTCTTTGAAGAACATTTCTCCTGATAATAACTCTAGGTTATCATACCAGACTGAGGTAGCTGCCGCTACGCAAGTTACACACATTTCCTGTGCATGAGATCTTTGAAAAGTGGTACTTTTTGGTATGGTAATCCTCATGACATGGGTAGAAATTACCCTAGTCCACCTAAGGGATTGTGTCCCAAACTTCTAACTTGGAAGGCTGTAGTAGGAACATGGCCTTGCGCCTTGTAGGTGGAACAAAGGACACTCTTGGTTTGTTCCATTTCTTAGTTACCAGTTTGGCAATTAAATCAGACACAGGGAAGGAGATTAGGCTTAGGAGCCATCTTAAATAATTTATAAATAAGAGTAGCTTAGTAGCTGGCTTGTAAGGAGTGGGAGTTATGCTCTAATCTGAAGCTGAAGGACACATCCTTGCTTGCAGCCTCAGGGGAAGGTCCTGAGTCTCAGAACACCCATCCACAGAAGAGGAATCATATGACTTCAATGCACTCCTCTTTATAGCAGGGTTTCTCAACAGGTCACTTAATAGGGAAAGTTCTGGATAACTTTCTACCACATGCATGTGTCTGTGTTTAACTGGAGGAGGGATAACAGTGATCAATTCAGATATAGCAGAATGAATATACTCCCTGAATTTTAGATATAGTTCAGGAGAACTGCCAGGGTTTCCTGTATAGTGGGTTCCTGTAAAACCCTGTCTAGGATTTAAAATGGCTGTAGCAAAGAAATGCAAAGCTGAGTAGGGGGACATATACAGTAAGAAAAAGTATGTGAACCCTTTGAAATTAAATGGTTTTCTGCATGTATTTCTAATAAAATGTAATCTCATCTTTATCGAAGTAACGAGTATAGACAAACTCATTATTGAACACATCCCTTTAAACATTCACAGTGCTGTGGAAAAAGTAAGTGAACTCTTGGATTTAATAGCTAGTTTAAACTCCTTTGACAGCAATAACCTCAACCAAGTGTTTTTGGTAGCTGCGGATTAGACCTGCACAATGTTCAAGAGGAATTTTGGACCACTCTTTCTTACAGAACTGCTTCGACTCAGCCATATACTTAGAATCCTGGTGTGAACAGCTCTCATCAGTTCATTCAACAGCATCTCTATGGGGTTAAGGTCTGGGCTCTAACTTGTCCACTCAAAAGGCGGATTTTCTTTTTTTTTAAGCCATTCTGTAGCGGATTTACTTCGATGTTTAGGATCATTTGCTCACAGCCAGCATGATATTATCCTGTTGGTTATCTGGATAAACTTGGGAATTCATTTTTCCCTCAATGATGGCAAGTGGTCCAGGCACTGAAGCAGCAACAAATCACGATGCCCCCCCCCACCTTACTTAACCGTTAGGATGATATTTTCAAGCTGGTATGCTTAGTTTAATCAGTCCATAAAACATTTTCTCAGTAGCACTGTGCTGTGTCAAGGTGGTCTTTGGTAAATTTCAGGCATGCAGCATATTTTTTTTTTGGGGGAAAGCAGCAGCTTTTTTCGTGGTGTCCTGCCATGGACACCATGCCTGTTCAATGTTTTCCATATAGAAGACTCATGAACAGAAATGTTAACCAGTTCTAATGATTTATTCAAGATTTTAGATGTCACTCCAGGGTTGTTTTTTACCTCATTAAGAATTGTGCAGTGTGCCCTTTGAGTCATCTTGGCTGGACGGACACTTCTAGGGAGAGTAGCCACAGTACTAAATTGTCTCCTTTTGTAGACAATTTGTCTATCAGTGGACAGATTAATATCTAAGTTTTTGTGATAACTTTGTAACCTTTTATTTTAGCTTTATGCAACACAACAATTCTTGATCGCAGGTCTTCTGAGAGCTCTTTTTTGCTAGGCATGGTTCATTTTGTGAATAGCAAACTCAAAATGAAGCTCTAACCCACACTCCAATCTTGTTTCATTAATTGGACACCAGGTTTGCTAATTTCCAAATCTGATTAGCTTTGTTTGAAGTCATTAGCCTAGGGTGTCACATGCTTTTTCCAACCTATACTGTTAATATTTGAATGATATATTCAATATGTACAAGAACAATACAATAATTTGTGTGTTATTAGTTAAAACAGACTGTGTTTGTTGATTACTGTAACTTAGATGAACATCAAACCAGATTTGAAGACAAATTTATACGTAAATGCAGTAATTTCTAAAGGGATCACATACTTTTTCTTGCCACTTACAGTAGAGACATAAAAATAAGGGGCTTACATGATCAGTAGATCATTAGCCCATCAGCTGCTGATTCAGTTACTTGAGCTGCATCTATTTGCTCTATTTTGAATATAAGGTGGTAAGATGAATGTTGATGATCTCTGCAAGAGATAGTTAAGCCTAATAAAGCATTGTAAGAAGCATAGGTATAAGGCACACCTAATATAGCCCCAAAATAGTAAGGGTTATAGTGGAGCGCTAAATTATCGAGCTCCCGCAAACAGGCAAAATTTGCCTTGCGGGAGCGCAATAATTAACCAGCCATTGCAAGTGGCTGGTTTTTGCTATAGCAAGCTCGTGGTAGCAATTAGTGCTCTGAGAATTAAAATTAACCAGAGATTAGATCTCTAATTCTAAAAGTGCCCCAAATGTATCATTTTTTTTTAAAACAATTAAAAAACAACTGCACTAGACATTTTTGGGGCTTTAAATTTGGTGGGAGTGGGGTGTTAGAGATTATATATATATATATATATATATATATATATATATATATATATATATATATATATTGTATATACACATATTAACACATAAATATATATGTATATAATCATATACATTAAAAAATGCTGTGCTACTTACCCACTTCGCTGTGTGAGGTTCTGATGCCATCTGTGACGGCATCAGAACGATGCTCCCGCATTGCAATTTACTTGTAATACCAGCGCACATTATCGTGCACTGGTATTACAAAGTGGTGCGCTAATATTTCTTGCTCGCAAGCGATATTTAGCGCTCCACTTGTATACTGGCCCATAATATTTAATTTTGCTCCAATATAAATGAAAACAGTCTCACTACCTCCAAGGACACAGGAACAGCTTCTGCACTACAGAGTTAAAGAAGAATTTGCTAGAAGCTCGCTAAAAGCCTACCGAAAAGTGACTTCTCCACACTCACAGAAGATTTTTACTGCCTGGCTGAAATCCTGTCTTTCCCTCTGTCCAGGAGTCACACTGAAGGGAAAAATGGATCTCGGATCAGTTAGAGCCCTTCTCAAACAACGTATAGATCAGCACTTCAGAATTCCCCTCACTCAAGGTTGCAGGCAAAAAAATGACTGAGGGATTCTGGGTGAGTGGGAGGGATTAAAGTTTAGGTATGTTGCAATGTTTTGCCTCCTCCTAGTGGAAGTGTGTAATCTAACATTTGATATCTTGTGGAGTTACTATCTTGTGAAATAAATACAGTTTTATTGAGAAAATTTGGTTTTGAAAGAATCTATTTTAAAACTTTTTTTTTTAAAACCCCCCAAAAAACAACAAAACAAACAAAAAACAGACATAATACCTTATTTACGGTAGTTATTGTATTTACTGTAGTATAGACCTGAATTATTAGCTGCTATCCTAAAACACTTTTTAAATGTTTACACAAGAATCTGACTATTAAAGCCAATCACAAGTCATACAGGCAAGTTCCTCAGGTATATGAAAACATAATTAATTACCAGTGATTTTAAGGGGCTTCTTCTACAGTTTTTGAGCACATTTTAAACCAAAGTGTCTGCTATTAGGAAAATGAAATTGTTATTGTCTTTTCAAAACCGTCATTTTTGCAGGAATATTTATGCCATCAAGACACCAGGCTCCTTGTTTTTAATGAAAAAAAAAATCTACTTATAGTACATGATTAAATGGTATTTCACAGGGTCTGAACAATTACAATAGAAGCATACATACTTCAGATTCTGGCAGCCCATTTTGCATAAAATCTGTGTCTGGATATATAATCTTTAGCTCTTCACAATATCTTGTGAAAAGTACCCTATTGGGATGATTCAATCTCTGCGCATACTTCGATAATGTCTAGTTATGAAATAATTACACATGTGGTGAGTCCCTCAATTCAGGCAAATTAAAGATGTGCACAACATATTAAATCCAATAACTGAAGAAAACATCTATCAGCAGATTATTTAGTAATCTATCTTTCTACTTAGCAAGATGCATTGTAATATACATGAGACAAGGCTTGAAGATTTTTACTTCCACTGAGACATAGATATAAAAAGTTACATGGAGTTAACTAAATATAAAAAATTAATAAAGCTGTAATCTAAAATGTTTAATTATACATAATAAAAAATCCTTTTGTGGTTTATTTTGACTGTTTTGTCCTGTAATTTGTCTATGAAAACTGTGTGCGTCTTCTATTTCTGAAACACTGCAATATGTCTGTCCCTAATTGGCTTTAACAGAGGTGGTAAGATAAGACATTTCAAGACAATGCAAAATTTGCAAACAGAAACAGCAAGCCGTGTCTCCTTCAGTGACAAGATGTCTATCCTAAATATGGCAAGTGATGATCTGGATGTTGGAAAGCAATTACAGCAAACAGAATGATCATATTTTATGATTTTACAGTTGGTCTGTAAATTTATTGTAAAACTTTAAAAAAGTTTGATAATTACAAGGTGTTTTATATCCCTTTAAAAAGTAGGCTTACTTTTGCTTTATAAGCTCAAGCAATTCTGTTTATGGATATCCTAGGCAATATAGCTACAACCCACTTGAATATTTGTTAAATATTATTGTGCCCATTGCAAATCAGTCCTTCTCCTAGACATATACTTTAACCCTTTGAGAGATCCTTAACATTCTATGATAGCCTGATGGGCTATTGTAGGATTTACATAATTATTTAATATACCTCTTAGAATATAATCTGTCTGTTCTGTAGGGTATTTTTAATTTTGTTTTGTCTGTAATATATGGGGTATCACATTTGTTAATCGCATTCTTTATTGCTGCAAAACAAAAGGAAGGTGCCAAAAAGTATATTATGTTGATGATCAAAAATACACCCAGAGAATGGTCTAAGAGTTTCCGTAACACTAAGAGATCCTCTGGATCCCCTCAGCTTCTTGAGCTTAACTTCAAGGTCGTGATGAGGTGGTATTTGACCCCCTCTCGTATTCACTCAATTTACCCAGAGGCAGGCAATAATTGTTGGAGGGGTTGCTCTGTTAAAGGGCACTATCTCCACATGTGGTGGGATTGTGGGAAAATTAGGCCTCTTTGGCAAAAGATAGAAACCTTCTACCGACAGTTAATGACGGGCGAATTTACATTGACTCCTAAAATGGCATTACTACATGACCGCCCATCATTCCCCTGCCAATTGAGACTTAAATTGTTACAAACGGGAATTAATGGCGCTAAAATACTCATAGCAAGACATTGGAAAACACAATATACACCAACACTGGAGGAATGGGTTAGTAGAGTCTCAGATATGTTGGTTCTTGAAGAATATGGATACTTTAAGAGGAAAAAAATGAACCTATTTGCAGATATTACATTTTTATAGGAAGACTTAATTACACGACAAGCGACTCCACTCCCAAGTACTGCGTAGAGACTACCTCATCCCTTCTTTCTACCTTCACACCCTCCCCATCCCCTCCCCTCCTTCCCCTGTCATTTAATTGATGCTGCTATTCTCACTGCTCCAACCTTCATAGAAGATGGCGAGTTAATACCATAGCTCTGGTTTTTGCCACAGGGTACGGTGATCTGCAATAGACTATGTTTTTCTTCTTCTTTCTTTTTTTTTATTTGTTCTTGCAACACTGACTAGCATTATAGTCACAGGTTGTTTTCTTTTTCTTTTCCTTTTCTTTTCCCTTTAGACACTTATGATGATGTCATCTATCTAATAGTTGTTATGAGGCGGACATGTATACTAAGACTAACCTATGTAACTGGTTTATATACGTCTATATTTTCTATCTTGATTGTAACATTTTGATGAAAATAAAACCTTTTAAAAAAAAAAAAAAAATACACCCAGAAGCTCCAAATGAGCGATACTTACAATATCTTCAGCACTAATAAATATAGTGTCTATGCCCAAGCTGATTCAACCCTTGGAGTTCAATCTAATAAAAATGGCTTCCAGAATCATAATATAATCACCTCATCCAGTCCTGGAAAGCATCTTTGAAATGTAAGGAGACGGCAGTAAAAAGGTAGGACTAACACCTTAGGCCCAGCGCTAGCATCTCCCTACTCCTCTGATATTAAACTATGTGTAAATATTATAGTCTAGAACTACTCCTCATGCTGGCCCTCTTACTCTCTATTAATAAACAGGTCAGGTTCTTTAGAATCTGTCTCCCAGGGGATTTTTTTCAAATGCCCCCCCATCACATTCTAAAGTGAAGCCTTCCATGTTTAACTGTGATTTAGTTTTAAATAAAGCACCCATAGAGGGACCTACAGACACAACACATGCACACACAGACACCCATAGACATCAACATGCACACAAATGCACAGGCAACAATAGACATCCAAATGCATACCCACAGTCACCTATAGACAGCAATATGCACACACATAGGCACCCAAATAGATATCCACATGTACAAGTACACACCGGCACCCAAATACATCAACATGCACACAAAGGCACCCATAGATATTCACATGCACACATACAAACATCCACATCGACAATCAAGCATGCAACACAGGCAACCACATGTGTTGAGATAAAAGCTCTGAAGTTAAAAAGTTTAGAAGGATAATTTGAATACCAGCAGCTATTAGAGTGACTTGGTGATGGGTTAAAGGACCATGAAACCAAAAATTATTCTAGTTTCTCTGCCTTAAAATGGCTTTTTCCTCAAGACCATAGCCTGAGGAAACAACCATTTGAAGGGTGAGAATATTTTTATTATACACTTGCTCTTTCACTATTCATTGGTCTCTGTGGTGTATTACATTAATACACCATTGTTTTTTGGGCCTCTTTGGAACAAGTTTGCTGCTGCCTGCTGGTGTTTTCAGTCAGCTGGGTGGCTGCAAACTCCCAGCCTGCTGTTATTGCACCTGGAGGGGCTTCCCTTCCTGTCATAGGAGTGCTCTATAAAGGTATCTTTGATCGGACATCATTGCTGGTTGCATACAGTGAGCTGGACCACTGTGAAGTTCCAGTCTGCCCCACTAGCACCGCTGGGTGCTACACCTTTGTGAGTATAATTTGACATCCTGCACCATTTTTCACTTGTTTTGGTGGTACTAGGCCATAGTGGCACCTCTGTTCTTTTTCTGCAGATCACGATACATCAGGATTTGACCGTCCTTTGATAGAGTGCTGCCTCAATTTGGATTTATTTGGACTTGTTTGTTCTGTTGGCATATGGTTTTTATATATATATTTTATCTATTTTTTTTATTTTTAGTACTGTAGTTATTAATGTTTTTATGTTGAGTGTTAGGAAGCGCCCCCTTTGGGTTTGTGTGTACTTTTGTACACCCAATCTCTTATCCATATTGTTATTCTTTGTTTAAGATATTTCTAGATAGGTATTGTGCACATACCTGGAGCACTGCATGACAGGAAATAGTGCTGCCATCTAGTGCACTTGCTAATGTATAACATTGTTGCAAAACTGTTGCCATATAGCAGACACATGCACACTCCTGAAATTACCTTCCTGCTATTAAACAAAGGATACAAAGAAAAATGAGAACTTTTGATAATATAAGTAAATTGGAAAGTTGTTTACAATGGAATGCTCTGTCTGAATCACGAAAGAAAAACATCGGGGTTTTACGTCCCTTTAATATCCATTTTCAAATTAGAAATTTCAGTCCCCTTTATCACAATACTTTTGCTCTGGGATTTGACTTTTGCACAGGTTCATCAATGCAGAAAGTAGTGCACTATCTCCTTTACAAATTTCCTTTTACTATACACACCAGAACTACAATTAGGAGAGTATTATTGGTAACAAAACAACAAATTACCTAATATGCCCCTAAATAAACAGAATATTTAATACATTTGCATTTTGAACAATGCAAGTATAAAAAAAATATAAAAGTTGCTTTATGAACAGAGGGCCCATTGAAAGCAACATCTTGGCCTCCCATACAAAGAAAATATTGAAGAAAGAAGCAATAAAGTGATATCTACACACAGGGTGGATTTGATTTAAATCACTAGTCAGTAAGAAAGTTTTAAGTATTAAATCATTTTTAGATTGGCAATGACTGTTTTACTGGGGTGCAAATTAACGGCAACTTTTTTGGCTGCATCCCATAGTGAGACTGTACTAATTTTGCTGATGAGGATGCTAAAAATTGTACCTTCAATGCTTATCCTTCCCCTGAATCATCTTTTCACACTGTCAGACTGTGTAAGTCTGCCCAAGGCAGGAATACACAGCTGATCCAACACCTGGAACTCCTTGACTCCATCCATGAAACACTTGCCATTCCTCCCACAGGCAGACATTCCTGACTCAGTCTCTAGCCTCCTAGCATGGAGTGTTTGCTTCTTCTAAACTCTTTATTTTAGTACTGAGATTTTACATGGGACTGCACAATATGCTTCAGAGTTCATTTTGGCTGCTGATTGCTCACCCTCATTTAATGCTATATTACTTTCTGAGCCCACATCTTTTTGCTTGATGTGATGCCCAAGTGTCTTATATTTGCTTAGTTTATTAATACAGTACATGCATCTATTATATGTGTGTTCCTGCCTTATTACAGCAGACAGAATAATTATTGAGTTCAGATAACATACCAAACAGAGTATAAGAAAGCTGTTGTGAGTACCAAATAATATAGAAACTGAAATGTAATAAAAAAAAACTTGTTTCTACTTTAGTTCTTTGTGTATGTTGCTGCAAGCACCTTTAAATATGTAAAGCTACTTCAGAGCATTGTATGGAGTAACTCTTTGTCCCACATGTGAGCTAAATATATATTTGTTCCAGAACATTTTCTCAAGACATTCAGGGCCCGATTACAAGTGAAGCGCTAAATATTATAAGTTTTCAGCAAGGTTGCGTTTGCATCGCGCAGAAGCATTGTGCTCATGAGAGTGCGCTTCCATAGGCTCCAATGGGAGCCTTGTTCTGATGCCGTAGCTTCAGCACCAGTGAAGGCGGTATGAAGCACAGCGATGGCAACAAATAAAAATATATATATATATATGCTGATATACAGTACATATATATTTGTCTGTTAATATGTGTATATAGACATATTAACACATACATATATATGTATATAAGCATAGACATGTATATATTTACAAGGAACATACAGTTCCCATAGACAGCAATGTGAAGGCACTTTTCAGTGCCATTTTTTTATTCTAACACCCAACACCCTCTAACATTACCCCAAAATACTGCCTAGTATGATATTAAAACATAAAGATGCTGCCATCTTTAATTTTTTATAAACTACACATTTGGGGCAGATTTATTAAAAATAACCAGAGAGCTTGTGATACCAATAACTAGCCACTTGTAATGGCTGATTAATTTTCGCACGCAGAATGGGCCTATTTGCTCCTATGCAGGCTTGCTATAATTTAGCGCTCTACTCGTAATCTAGCCCATAGTTATTATTACAAAAATAAAACACAAAAAAAAGAAAATAACATTTTTTTCTCTCATGTCTTCATGACTAATTAAAAAAAACCTTATTAAAACTGTCTTTAAAGGCACTTAAGGGAAATATATGCTTCTCATTGAAAGTACAATGCATGGAATTTGGCAGGTACAGTTACTTAGTTTGCTGATGTTGCTATTGAAGCCAAATACTTTTGAAAATTGGCTTTGCTGCTTTATAGAATGCCGTGGGCAGTTCAATATTCTGTAGCTACTTTATTTCTAGTTTTAATTTCTAAAGAAAAAAAAAAGGTAATTGAAATGTCACATTAAAAACTATCTTGATGTTAAAAAAGTGTGCCTTACCAAGTTGCCTTGAAATATTGTATAAGGAGGAGTAATTCTATAGTTGTGAGCTGAATCATGTTGGCTACAAGTATCAATGTAGTTTTTTTATGTACTCTAGTTTGTTTACCAGAATGGCTTGTTCTGGGAATGAATCCCTGTATAGAAAAATAGTTGTTCTTAGAATTGTTATTACTTCACCAAAAAGGTTTATAATTAGACATGTGCGATTCGGTTCGGCCCGAATTGAAATTCGGACGAATTTGTTTGAATTCGGAGATTCGGATCGATTCGAATTTCCGAATTGCGGTAGTTCCGAATCTACCGAATAAATCGGAATTGATTCGAATTTATTCGGTAGATTCGGATGGATTCGGATGGCTGTGTATTACACTAGTATACTAGTGTAATACACAGCACATCCCACTTTACAGTGACCGAATTTCCGAAAATCCGAATCGAACCGAAATGAAACGAATGCGAACCAAATTTTTTCGAATCCGAAACGAATTCATTCGATTTCTTCCGAATTCGAATCGGTTTGAATCAATCCGAGCCGAACCAAACCAAATTTTTCGCGGCTGCACATGTCTATTTATAATCAGCTTATTTGAATAGATATGTGTGCACAAATTAATAAACATATTTATGAACAATTAAGTTTCAAAATAAGTGACGGTGAGTAAAAAGAAAACCTAAAAAAACTCCACTACGAAGCAAATACATTAAAATAATTATTTGCATAATACATAGCTGATTTACATGTTGCAACATAGCAGGAGTTTGTTTATAAAGTTCAACAACACATAGGGCTTCCTCTGCCGCAAAGGTTTCTGGGTAAGACCATGCAGATAAGGATCACAGCGCCTCACATTTTTGCTTCTAAGTCAATGTAAACATGGTGGAACACTGGGCTAGGTTTGTTAACAGCCACTTCAGTGTTTACCAGTTATTCGTGCTATGCCATCAGGTTGCGTTGCAGCTCTAGTTTTTATTAGATCAGGTGCCATCTTTGTTTGACTGTGAACATGGGTGCACTGATTTTGTTCTGGATCTGTTTGTACCATTTACCAGACTCTGCTTTGTCTTTTGACCCTTTGTGTGCTTGACGTTTTTGTCCTGTTGCTAACTGTATCTTGCTGAACCTTGGCCTGAACTTTGTTTACGTCTATATTCTGCCCCAAGTGTACGTTGCTGTCTATGAGCTGCTGAATCCTTGCATGACACTCTCTATTGTCTTATCCAGTTTCTGACTGGCTGTACATTGTTGGTGACCCGGCACATCTGACTATGAGGATTTCACTGTGAACTCACATCCTGGGTCTTATATACAGGGAGTGCAGAATTATTAGGCAAGTTGTATTTTTGAGGATTAATTTTATTATTGAACAACAACCATGTTCTCAATGAACCCAAAAAACTCATTAATATCAAAGCTGAATAGTTTTGGAAGTAGTTTTTAGTTTGTTTTTAGCTATAGCTATTTTAGGGGGATATCTGTGTGTGCAGGTGACTATTACTGTGCATAATTATTAGGCAACTTAACAAAAAACAAATATATACCCATTTCAATTATTTATTTTTACCAGTGAAACCAATATAACATCTCAACATTCACAAATATACCAAATTAGCCACCTTTCTTTGCAAGGACACTCAAAAGCCTGCCATCCATGGATTCTGTCAGTGTTTTGATCTGTTCACCATCAACATTGCGTGCAGCAGCAACCACAGCCTCCCAGACACTGTTCAGAGAGGTATACTGTTTTCCCTCCTTGTAAATCTCACATTTGATGATGGACCACAGGTTCTCAATGGGGTTCAGATCAGGTGAACAAGGAGGCCATGTCATTAGATTTTCTTCTTTTATACCCATTCTTGCCAGCCACGCTGTGGAGTACTTGGACGCATGTGATGGAGCATTGTCCTGCATGAAAATCATGTTTTTCTTGAAGGATGCAGACTTCTTCCTGTACCACTGCTTGAAGAAGGTGTCTTCCAGAAACTGACAGTAGGACTGGGAGTTGAGCTTGACTCCATCCTCAACCCGAAAAGGCCCCACAAGCTCATCTTTGATGATACCAGCCCAAACCAGTACTCCACCTCCACCTTGCTGGCGTCTGAGTCGGACTGGAGCTCTCTGCCCTTTACCAATCCAGCCACGGGCCCATCCATCTGGCCCATCAAGACTCACTCTCATTTCATCAGTCCATAAAACCTTAGAAAAATCAGTCTTGAGATATTTCTTGGCCCAGTCTTGACGTTTCAGCTTGTGTGTCTTGTTCAGTGGTGGTCGTCTTTCAGCCTTTCTTACCTTGGCCATGTCTCTGAGTATTGCACACCTTGTGCTTTTGGGCACTCCAGTGATGTTGCAGCTCTGAAATATGGCCACACTGGTGGCAAGTGGCATCTTGGCAGCTGCACGCTTGACTTTTCTCAGTTCATGGGCAGTTATTTTGCGCCTTGGTTTTTCCACACGCTTCTTGCGACCCTGTTGACTATTTTGAATGAAACGCTTGATTGTTCGATGATCACGCTTCAGAAGCTTTGCAATCTTAAGAGTGCTGCATCCCTCTGCAAGATATCTCACTATTTTTGACTTTTCTGAGCCTGTCAAGTCCTTCTTTTGACCCATTTTGCCAAAGGAAAGGAAGTTGCCTAATAATTATGCACACCTGATATAGGGTGTTGATGTCATTAGACCACACCCCTTTTCATTACAGAGATGCACATCACCTAATATGCTTAATTGGTAGTAGGCTTTCGAGCCTATACAGCTTGGAGTAAGACAACATGCATAAAGAGGATGATGTGGTCAAAATACTCATTTGCCTAATAATTCTGCACTCCCTGTACAGTGTAGAGTGTGTGTGTATAGTTATGACTATTCAGACTCTGGGTCCTAATCTTGGCTGATGATTACTGGCACTTTGTTATTCCACTTTGTTATTCCATTGAGCAAATTCACTAAAGAATGGACAGATATGGAAAATTTAAGGAAATGTTCTATAAAATAGAACATGGCATCTTGAAAGCTGGAGATGGTGTTAATAAATTTGTCAAATGGGATAGAGCACGGTGCTTCTAAGAGCGGTGTGCAAACAAATCATGGAGAAATCATCAGGAAGAACCATAGAAGGAGGCAGCACTCTAGTGGTTAATGGACAGTAGAAGCGACCTGTGGAGAAAGAGAAAGAGGCGCCTCATAGAGCAATATCGTCTGGAGTGACAAATATAAAAGTCGGTCACAGGCTCAGACCAGATGGGTACTCACATAGGGAGCGGCGCTTAGAAGGTGCTTAACAGCACAGGCCCGGGACTTCAAGTCAGCCGACAGACAATCCCAAATGATCCGACCACGTGAATACCAAACGCCAATCAGCGGTTTCAAAGAGTCAGACGTAGCAGGGTAGCAGATAGGTGGCGAATCCCAGTGTTGCATGCTCAATGGCAGAACTCCCAATAGACAATTGCAGACCGGGGTGGATGATAAAAGTATGTAGAGCAAGTACTTAAAAATGTCAAAATTTTATTAAGACACAAATATAAACAGCAACGCGTTTCTCGACCATATAGGTTGTTTCATCAGGCTGGGATTGGCCACCTATCTGCTACCCTGCTACATCTGACTCTTTGCAACCGCTAATTGGCGTTTGGTATTTACGTGGTCGGATCATTTGGGATTGTCTGTCGGGTGACTTGAGGTCACGGCCTGCGCTGTTAGGCACCTTCTAAGTGCCGCTCCCTATGTGAGTACCCATCTGGTCTGAGCCTGTGACCGACTTTTATATTTGTCACTCCAGACGATATTGCTCTATGAGGCGCCTCTTTCTCTGTCTCCACAGGTCGCTTGTACTGTTAATAAATGTATTCTACTTCCAATGACACATTACCTTGTATACAAAGATAACTGCAAAAGGCGGAGATACCGGCAAACTCTGTAAAATCTTGTCTAATTATTTTGTTACACTTGACTTCATACTTTTTAAATAGCCGTTGAATACAATATGCTTAAAAATATACTTGAGCCCAAAAAATTACATTTATTAAAATCTAACTGACAATTTTAAATTCCATTATGTGATTAAGCCAAGTTATTAATGAAGATAGAAATAAGAAAATAATAACATTTTATATCTCTCTTGCAAAGCATTGGCAGTGGTAACTGCTACTAAGGGGAATCATAAACACTTTGATGCTATTAAATGAAAGAAAAATATTATGAATTTAATGGAAATATGGCTGGTAAATAGTTTAATATTCTTTATAAATTTCTAGATATCCCCAGAAAATGTTTCAAACTTACAATTGTATTTTATATTAGTTTGTAATTTATCTACATTTCACAAATAAATGGATATGCTCAAGATTTTAAATGTTAAAAAATACACATATATTCCTATAAGGTTCTTTGTTAAAGGGACAGTCTAGTCAAAAATAAACTTTCATGATTCATGTAGGGCATGTTATTTTAAACAACTTTCCAATTTACTTTTATTATCAAGTATTATCTTAGTTGAAAGCTTAGCCTAGGAGTTTAATATGCTAATTTCTTAGCCCTTGAAGGCTGCCTCTTATCTGAATGCATTTTGACACCTTTTTCACAACTAGAGGGCATTAATTCTTATGTGCCATATAGATAACATTGTTCTCACACCCGTGGAGTTATCTAGGAGACAGCACAGATTGGCTAAAATGCAAGTCTGTCAAAATAACTGAAATAAGGGGGCAGTCTGCAGAGGCTTAGATACAAGGTAATCACTGAGGTAAAAAAAAAATATAGTAAAGGGATACTGAACCCACATTTTTTCTTTCGTGATTCAGATAGAGCATGCAATTTTAAGCAACTTTCAAATTTACTCCTCTTATCAAATTGTCTTCATTCTCTTGCTATCTTTATTTGAAAAGCAAGAATGTAAGTTTAGAAGCCCTCCCATTTTTGGTGAACAACCTGGGTTGTTCTTGCTGATTGGTGGAAAAATTTACCCACCAATAAACAAGTGCTATTAAACAAGTCCAGTGTTCTGAACCAAAAATTGGCTGGCTCCTTAGCTTAGATGCCTTCTTTTTCAAATAAAGATAGAAAGAGAATGAAAAAAAATTGATAATAGGAATAAATTAGAAAGTTGCTTAAAATTGCTCTATCTGAATCATGAAAGACACAATTTGGGTTCAGTATTCCTTTAATATAACTGTGTTGGTTATGCAAAACTGGGAAATGGGTAATAAAGGGATTGTCTATCTTTTTAAACAATACAAATTCTGGTGTAGACCCTTTAACATCAGTATGGATCAAATAAACATGGAGGGAGTAAATAGCCTAAAATATAGATACAAATATAGTTGTGTTACTAAATAACAGTTTGATTAAAATACAGTTTGTCTTAAATACTAAACCAAAGTAGTAAATACTCTACCTATTTTTCTGAGCCTGTAAGTCACAATTTTAGTGATGTCGCGAATAGTGTACCGGCGAATAGTTCCAGGCGAACATAGCTTGTTCGCGTTCGCCGCGGCGGGTGAACATATGCGATGTTCGATCCGCCCCCTATTCGTCATCATTGAGTAAACTTTGACCCTGTACCTCACAGTCAGAAGACACATTACAGCCAATCAGCAGCAGACCCTTCCTCCTAAACCCTCCCACCTCCTGGACAGCATCCATTTTAGATTCATTTGGAAGCTGCATTCTTAGTGAGAGGAGGGACAGTGTAGCTGCTGCTGATTTAATAGGGAAATTGATAGCTAGGCTAGTGTATTCAGTGTCCACTACAGTCCTGAAGGACTCATCTGATCTCTGCTGTAAGGACAGCACCCCAAAAAGCCCTTTTTAGGGCTAGAACATCAGTCTGCTTTTTTTTTTTTTCCTGTGTAATCTAATTGCAGTTGCCTGCCTGCCAGTGTGTGTGTCAGGCTCACAGCGTATACTGTGCCCACTTGCCCAGTGCCACCACTCATATCTGGTGTAACAGTAGTGTACATTTAAAAAAAAAACACTTTTTTGACTGTGAAATAATAGCATACAGCTGCCAGTACCAAAGATGGCCGCCAATAAGGCAGATAGGGAGGGTTAGAGAGCTGTTTTGGGGGGGGGGGGGATCAGGGAGTTTGGGGGCTAAGGGGGGATGCTACACCACAGCATATGTAAATATGCTTAAAAAAAAAATTAAAAACCTTTTATTTTAGTACTGGCAGACTTTCTGCCAGTACTTAAGATGGTGGGGACAATTGTGGGGTGGGGGAGGGAAGGAAGCTGTTTCGGAGGGATCAGGGAGTCTGATGTGTTAGGTGGGAGGCTGATCTCTACACTAAAGTTAAAATTAACCCTGCAAGCTCCCTACAAACTACCTAATTAACCCCTTCACTGCTAGCCATAATACACGTGTGATGCGCAGCAGCATTTAGCGGCCTTCTAATTACCAGAAAGCAACGCCAAAGTCATATATCTCTGCTATTTCTGAACAAAGGGGATCCCAGAGAAGCATTTACAACCATTTGTGCCATAATTGCACAAGCTGTTTGTAAATAATTTCAGTGAGAAACCTAAAATTGCGAAAAAAAATAATTTTTTTTTAAATTTGATCGCATTTGGCGGTGAAATGGTGGCATGAAATATACCAAAATGGGCCTAGATCAATACTTTGGGTTGTCTACTGCACTACAAGCTGCCTACATGCGCAGTGGCATTTAGCAGCCTTCTAATTACCAAAAAGCAACGCCAAAGCCATATAAGTCTGCTATTTCTAAACAAAGGGGATCCCAGTGAAGCATTTACAACCATTTATGCCATAATTGCATAAGTTGTTTGTAAATAATTTCTGTGAGAAACTTAAAGTTTGTGAAAAAGTGAACAATTTTTTTTTATTTGATCGCATTTGGCGGTGAAATGGTGGAATGAAATATACCAAAATGGGCCTAGATCAATACTTTGGGTTGTCTACTACACTACACTTAAGCTAAAATTAACTCTACAAGCTGCCTACATGCTCCCTAATCAACCCCTTCACTGCTGGGCATAAAACACGTGTGGTGCGCAGTGTCATTTAGCAGCCTTCTAATTACCAAAAAGCAACGCCAAAGCCATATAGGTCTGCTATTTCTGAACAAAGGGGATCCCAGAGAAGCATTTACAACCATTTATGCCATAATTGCATAAGTTGTTTGTAAATAATTTCTGTGAGAAACCTAAAGTTTGTGAAAAAGTGAACAATTTTTTTTTATTTGATCGCATTTGGCGGTGAAATGGTGGCATGAAATATACCAAAATGGGCCTAGATCAGTACTTTGGGTTGTCTACTACACTACACTTAAGCTAAAATTAACTCTACAAGCTGCCTACATGCTCCCTAATTAACCCCTTCACTGCTGGGCATAAAACACGTGTGGTGCGCAGTGGCATTTAGCAGCCTTCTAATTACCAAAAAGCAACGCCAAAGCCATATAAGTCTGCTATAATGACATGTCTGGCACACAGTGTTGGGGCAAGGGTCCATCTGACCACTGATACCTGGTCTGCAAAGCATGGTCAGGGCAGGTATATCACCTACACTGCGCACTGTGAAGCGGGCATAACCCTTACACTACCTGATCGATACAACATCATACCTGATGTTTTAAAGCACGTTATTCCAAACAATTTAGGAATGTTAGGTGATTTATGCCCTTTATGGATTACAACCAGACTCTGCATCAACTATGCAATTTTCCATGGGAGTTTTGCCATGGATCCCCCTCCGGCATGCCACAGTCCAGGTGTTAGTCCCCTTGAAACAACTTTTCCATCACTATTGTGGCCAGAAAGAGTCCCTGTGGGTTTTAAAATTCGCCTGCCTATTGAAGTCTATGGCAGTTCGCCTGGTTCGCCCGTTCGTGAACAGTTGGGGAAGTTTGCGTTCGCCGTTCACGAACCCAAATTTTTAGGTTTGCGACATCACTACACAATTTACAATCTGCAAGTGATTTCAACAGTATTGGTAAATATATATGAAAATGCACCCAGTGTAGTAATAACTGTTTTTGTTATATTATCATACAATTATCATTCAGCATGATTACTGCATTCAAAAATAGGGATCTTATATCTCACACATATATATGGTTCCAGTAGATTACCACTGATGAAAGTCACTTTGGCATGCAACCTCTCTTTCAAAAGAGGTGTCACATGCCCCATTTTAGGGCTAGATTACAAGTGGAGCTCAAATTAGCACACCCACTTGCCTGTTAACTCCGCTAGATGGAGGCTTTTTGCTCGCTTTGGGTTGCACTCGTATTACAAGTCGAAATTAAAAAAAATTCAGGAGAGCATAAAACCGATGCGCACAATCAATTATTGCAACCATGTTAACTTCTCTGAATGAAGTCAATGGAGTCAATTTGGATAGAATAATTACCTAAGCGCCAGTGAACACCTATAAGCCTGGAAAGGTGATCCCTAGCTACCACCAATAAGTGACAATATTAAATAGGAGTGAACCAGGCGCCAACTAACGGAGGCTAGGTGAGGTAGGGTAAAATACAATAATTTATTACATACAATGTATAGAGACACTATACAAAAAATCCCTTTAACAATAAAATAATAAAATCATGGATCCATGACAGTTTAAAACCAGTATTCATATACAAATGTTATAAAAACAATATTCATACACAGATACAATATATCTTCAGAGACTGTCACTGCGGACAGTACAATTGTAGTAAATATGATAGAGAATATATTAAATAATAAAAACTCTTCAATAGGCAGTATTCTAAAATAAAAGTCTGAAAATAAAAGTCTGTTGGAGGCCGGTGGGCTTGAATCAGTACTGAAAAATGTAATCCTAATAATACATCCAATTAATTTGTTGTATCCTAAAATAAATTAGTGTTGTATCCCAAAATGAAGAAATAATGCGATATATGTGTCCCAAAACAATTGGTTCAAGAAACTTGTCCCAAAAAATAAGTGCAATTATACAAAACAAGTTGATCCAGCGTATATTAAAAAATCGTGAAAAAAATTGTGAAAAAAATCATGAAAAAATTTGTTGAAAAATCTAAAATATGCCAAAAAATCCAAAATGAATAAAAACAGTCAATGTATAATCTTTCAACAGCATTGGTAAGCCTGATGTCATTGAAGTCCATTATTGTTTTATATATTACACATTGGATTTATCTTTCTTTTCACAGGATATTATTTTTATGCACTTCGTTGGTGAATAAACTCCCTAAATCCCAGGAGACTACCAGTCTCCACATTTTCCCCTATTGGATAAAGATTTATTGGATACATTGTGAACACTATTTGTTTTTTCTGTTTTTTCCTGATTTTTTTCGTTTTTTTTTCGTTCTTTAACCACCGTTGTTGAAAGATTATACATTTACTGTTTTTATTGATTTTTTGATTTTTTGGCATATTTTAGATTTTTCAACTAATTTTTTCACGATTTTTTTCACAATTTTTTTCACGATTTTTTAATATACGCTGGATCAACTTGTTTTGTATAATTGCACTTATTTTTTGGGACAAGTTTCTTGAACCAATTGTTTTGGGACACATATATCACATTATTTCTTCATTTTGGGATACAACACTAATTTATTTTAGGATACAACAAATTCATTGGATGTATTATTAGGATTACATTTTTCAGTACTGATTCAAGCCCACCGGCCTCCAATAGACTTTTATTTTCAGACTTTTATTTTAGAATACTGCCT
This sequence comes from Bombina bombina, assembly GCF_027579735.1. NCBI lineage: Eukaryota > Metazoa > Chordata > Amphibia > Anura > Bombinatoridae > Bombina > Bombina bombina. The sequence goes on along the minus strand of NC_069503.1, from coordinate 599,507,619 downwards.
ATTGAAGAGTTTTTATTATTTAATATATTCTCTATCATATTTACTACAATTGTACTGTCCGCAGTGACAGTCTCTGAAGATATATTGTATCTGTGTATGAATATTGTTTTTATAACATTTGTATATGAATACTGGTTTTAAACTGTCATGGATCCATGATTTTATTATTTTATTGTTAAAGGGATTTTTTGTATAGTGTCTCTATACATTGTATGTAATAAATTATTGTATTTTACCCTACCTCACCTAGCCTCCGTTAGTTGGCGCCTGGTTCACTCCTATTTAATGAAGTCAATGGAGTGCAACACCAAAAAAACTACCACCCATACTTGCACTCTAGCCCAACCTTGCATATTGAAGAGCACTAACCCTCACATAAAATATTAATATTTCCCATTCCAATGTTCTTCACATAGCAGAATATGTTGTATTTATTCTTAATTTCACATTTCTATATACTGTATATATCTGTATATACCTATATATCTATTCCTCTAAGTATATAGGTATAGATATGTATTTTATATAAACAGTATCATATATATATATATATATATATATATATATATATATATATATATATATATTATATTTAATCCCTTAGTGACCACAACAATTTTCAATTTTCTTACTGTTAAGGACCAGGGCTATTTTTACATTTCTGTGGTGTTTGTGTTTAGCTGTAATTTTCCTCTTACTCATTTACTGTACCCACACATATTGTATACCGTTTTTATCGCCATTAAATTGACTTTCTAAAGATATCATTATTTTGATCATATCATATAATTTACTATAATAAAATGTAAAAAATATAATAAAAAAATTGAAAAAACACAATTTTTCTAACTTTGACCCCCAAAATCTGTTACACATTTACAACCACCAAAAAACACCCATGCTAATTAGTTTCTTAATTTTGTCCTGAGTTTAGAAATATCCAATGTTTACATGTTCTTTGTTTTTTTGTTGTTGCAATAAGTACAAGTAGCACTTTGCTATTTCCAAACCATTTATTTTCAAGGTTAGCAATAGTTACATTGGAACACTGATATTTTTCAGGAATCCCTGAAGAACCCTTCACATGTCTATATTTTTTAAAAGAAGACAACCTAAGGCATTAAACTTGGAGTATTTTGATGCAACCATTTTACCACCAATCTATGCCAAAGTTTGGTGATTTTTTGACAAAATAGCAATTTAAGAATACATGTACTGAGAATGTTAAGGGTTACTGCCAAATAACACCCCGATATGTGTTCAGCAACATCTCCTGAGTACAGCGATACCACACATGAATAGGTTTGTTGGGTTCTCAGGAGGCTAAAAGACCTTATTTGTAGGGGTCGCATTCCAGTTTTCCAACTTAGAGTTTTCACATCTGTCATCATGCACCCATTTCCTATTTGGGACATTTCTGAAGGTGGCCAATGTAATTTACCCCACCAAACCATATATTTTTGAAAAGTAGACACCCTAGGGTATTTGAAATGCTGGTATTTTAACACTTTCCATGTAATAATTCAACGACCATTTTTTGTCATACTTTTGGGTAGTCATTTTTTGTTGTTATTTTTCACACACATTGTACATTAGGCGTGGATTCTCAGCTCCTGTTACTGCCAAAGAACACCCCAATATATGTTCAAAAACATCTCCTGAGTACAGTGATACCACCTATGCATAGGGTTGTTGGCTTCTTTGGGAGGTGCAATGCCAAATTTCTGACATGTGTTTATGATTTTTTTTCACATTTAACATATCTTCTTTTGGGGGGCCTTTTTACATCCCCTGAGTACCCCATGAGTACACCCATGCTCCCCATGCATAGGTTTGCCAGAGTTTTGGGAAGGTTCAGTTACAATTGTATGACTTGTAATTTGAGTTGAAAGTAAGAGTATTTCTTCTGATAGGCCTATCTTTAGTTTGGGGCCTATCACATAACCCAGTTTTATTTATTGTCATGAAAGTGTATATATTTGAAACGTTGACACCCCTAAGTATTGTATATGGAGTGCTTTGATGCAACTGTTTTAGCCAAAAAAATTGTAGAAAGTGTATGGTGGTAATTTTTCAATTTTCATTTTTACACGCACATTGCTTTTTGACTATAAAGCACAGAACTGATGGGCATATAAGTTAGTTTGGGCGACAATGTTCCCCAATACATCATTGCCCAGAAACACCTCCATAAACTGTTGGGAGCTCAATCATGCCACATCCACATTGATGCCAGGATTTGCAGTGAAGGGTTGGATATCTGGCCTCTGGTGATGAGGCATTACCCACTTTTCAGCAACAATGGCCGCTGGAGCAACACGTCTCCTTCTGGCAGGGGGGCTAGCAGCCACAGATACATCACTATCAGTTGAGACTGTATCTAATGATGTATCTGAGCATATGGCAGGGTCAAAATTGGGGTCTGAGTCAGACATAGAGGTGTCAGACTCTGATGCAAGGATGGCATACGCATCCTCAGCACTATATGTTCTCTGTGACATGATTTATTTTTATCTGTCACAGAAAAAAATTACAAAAAAAAATCAACACAAAATGTAAATGTATATGAAATAAATGGCTCTGAAAAGAGCCTTTGGGTCTCACAAAAAATTACTAAAAAAAAAATGAACCCCTAAAAAAATGAACAGAGCAAAAAAGTGCTGTTGTGCAATAGCCAGTGATTTATAGTGATCACTGGCAAGCTAGGGGTTAATGGCTCCGAAAAGGACCTTTGGGTCTCGCAATTTGTTACAAACATTAATTAAAACTAGCTAAATGGCTCTGAAAAGAGCCTTTGAGTCTCACAAAAAATGACCCCCTAAAAAAAAGCACAGAGAGCAAAAAAGTGCTGCTGTGCTACTGCCAGTGATTTATAGTGATCACTGGCAAGCTAGGGGTGTATGGCTCTGAAAAGAACCTTTGGGTCTCACAATTTTTAACAAATATATTATCTAAATCTCTCTCTCTCCTAAACACAGATCTATCTCTCTCCCACAACAACGCAAGTGAGGAGAGGGATCAGAGTCAATATTTACTAATATTGAAATGATCAGACAAATTGAATATTTTATTATTAAAAATGTAATTATAGGGGCAAGCTCAGATTGGTTTAAACACTAGCCTGCCCCTATGATGAGTCAGGCTAGGGACACCCCCAGAAGCCTCATGATGCAATGGGCATCACCATCTTTGATGCCACATGGGGGAGAGGAAGGGGGCTATATGGGGCTATTTTATTAATAATTATATATATATATATATATTTTTTTTATTATTTGGATGATATTTTACGAAGTGCCTTGAACCACAGAGGCACTTAGCACACTTTTAGAGTATCAGAAGCCTGCCCGATGGCTTCCGATGCTCTGCCTGACTGCTGGGCTCCACGTGGAGTGAAACCGGAAGTAATCGCTCTGTGGAGCCCGGCAGTCAGGAACAGTATTGCAGGATGCCTCAACATCGAGGAATCACTGCAATACTGTTTGAGCGTCTGGAAGCAATCTTGATCGCTTCCAGCGGTCAGATTACCAGAGGACGTGTCAGGCACGTTTTTGGTCCTTAACTGACACGTCCTCAGTCCCCAAGGGGTTAATAATAAAAAGTACATTATTTTCTACGTGAAGAACACAGGAATGTATGCATATTGCTCATCGGGTTTTGCAATTTAGATTTAACATGGTCATAGCGCACATGAAAATGTAGTAATCTTAAGGCGCATTACATATAAAATATTAATAAAAATTAATAAAAATTATTACAAATTATTAAACATACTGTAAAATATACAGATATATTCTAAGAATTATTTAGAATATTTCACAGTATTTTTAATAATTTTTATAATTTTTTTTATGTTTTTAATGTAATATTTCAATAACGAGCCTTAAGATTACTACATTTCCATGTGTGCTAACTCGAAGTGTTAAAATCTAAAATGTGAAAAACACAATGCGCAAAACGTATATTTCACATTCATATATTCTTTATATAGAAAATGTATTTTTTATTATTAAATATATTTCTATATATATTTCTGATACTGTTCATGTAAAATACATATTTATACCTATATATATTTTTATATGAGTGTAATTGTACTGTTTAATTTATTATTGATGGGTTTTGTGCATTTTTTTGTCTCATGCAACAGTTAACCAGAGGTAACCCGACACGCGTTAAATTCAATTTTGCTGAAGAGAACTCATTTACTTTCAACTCGTAATATGCGCACAACTTCCAACATGCACAAAAAGCCATGATACACCCCTATTCGCTTGAGCACAACAGTTAGTGCTCCACTCTTAATCTAACCCTCAGTGTTTATATGTGGAGCGCAAAACACCCAAGAAGTCACTTGTTAGACAGGCAATTGCGATTAGCTGCTACATAGAAGGGCATAAATCCCTCACTTAAAGAGAGCTATCCCTATTTATGGTACTTTGTGTGCAGTGCATACTGTTATTAGGGGCTAGGGGTTACAAAGGAATTGTTCTTTCCCCATGTAATAAATACATTGTGTAGATAATTGCCATTTTAGGGTATAATTCCCCTTTATGTGTAATTTTGGGAAAATATGGGCTATAAAGAACAAAAAAAAACTTCCTTGTACCTAGTGGGGTTGGTGAAAAGAGAGACATCCCATTTTTTAATGCGTTTTCTCATCCAACTTTAATTTAAAGGAGAGGAGGAGATAGATAGGGATTCTGTAATGGCCCCCTCCACTTCCGTAGAAAATATTTTCTGGAGATCATCAACGATCTGGGAGGTTAAGTGACATTTTAAATAGGGCTTCTTCCCTTTTAAATGAGGTGTTCTTGGTCCCTCAAGGTCATTTGGGGGAGATAGTGGCTTTGCTAGGGTGCTGCAGGCTGTGGCGCCTCATTTTAAAGGCCCTCACTACATCATGAGAAATAAGGAAGCGCCACTTCCTCTGGTCACTATGTCATTACTGTATATGTGATGTCACAATACCCCAGCTGATGAGGGGGATGCCTTAGATAATGAGAGACCTTCCCCACCTTGACACTAGAAAATTAAGAGTATTATGCTGCTCCCACTGAAGCAGATAATTAACATTAACAGTCCCTAGTTCGCAATCAGCTACCGTTATACACGTTATACACGTTATACTGTTTTTTTTAGCACAATTTTTTATTTTGCTCATAATGCCATGACTCATGAGCATAATATCTTTGAAGTTATCTGAATCAAATTTGATCCTGTTTTGCATTCAATGCATTTTTTTTAGTTGGCTAAAATACGCATAAATCATATGGTTGGCCGTTGAGCTATAAAAAAATTTGCAACATAATTAAAACTTTGTATGATGCAGATCTGCTTACCATGTATCTTTTTTTATTAATTACAACAACAAAAAAGCTGTGCATGACACGTATTCTTTCTTTGTAATCATGCACATTGGGTATTATACATATATATATATATATATATATTTATACACACACAAAATACTTGATACTGCAAGCCATTTAAATTAACTGAGCTAGATTGGGCTGCAGCTAGAATGCACTGGGTTTGTGTGTTTTATCTTTATCACTTGAACAGTGACTAAACACATAGACCATAGAACTGTTAGTAAAAAAACATTTCATTTTTATGATAAAGCAGATACAATTGGTTGTATTAAATAACAACCAAAACACGGAAGTGGACAATTAATTTGAATCTTATTGGCTTTCTACAATGCCAACACATTTTGTTTATTGACTAATTCATATATCACACTACAAGTACTGTCTCTGTAAACTCTAGATATGTAGTAGTGCATGTTATTGGCTCTCTAGAGTTAGTTTTATTTCCTTCTAGACAGATATGAAGAAATATGTGACATACAGTATTTTTAACTGAAAAAATAAACAAACATGAAAAACTACAGACGTATTATGTTGCTTCTGCCATGGTATTTATAAAAGTATTTAATAAATATCAGATACTGTCCCTATTATATTATAGCAACTCCCATAAAAAGCAATAACTTACTCTGTACTGTGGAATTGCTTATGTCTTTGATTACCCAGTGCAGTTAGACCAGTAAATGTGTGTAATAGATGTGAAACGCGTAAGATACACTTAAGATATATAGGTATACCTAAGATTTATAGGTATAGATATATATTTATATATATTTTTTAACAAATCATATATATATATATATATATATATATATATATATATAAAAATAAAAAGAACATGTTCTTCTATGTGAACACTATTTGAATGTTAAATATTCATAACTCATGTCGGGTTGACCACACTTGGTCTAATGTTGTTTTGAGTTTCCGTGCCAGTGATGTGTTAGTTTTTTCACCATAACATGTTCCATTGAAATATACGGTCTTGATATCAGAATTCCAGAAGTTAGCGCACATCGGGCTAGATTACAAGTGGTGTAATATTTTTTTTTGCGTAAACAAAAAATCTGCTTAGATTTTAATTTTTGTGCTTGCAGGGTTGCTTTCGTATTACAAGTTCCAAAAAAACGTATTTTGTGCTAGCGTTAACCCGAATAGTTTGAAAAAATAATAATTTTCCGTGTGCGTGTGCATGTATTTCCCCATAAGGATTAATGGAGAAAAGGAAAGTAGAAAAAAACACCCCTGTCCTATTTCTTCGACTGCCCCTTTAAATCTCTACACTTACCTGTGAAACTCACTATTTAAGCCACTCCCTTCCTCTAGCCCTTGCTTAGGTTTTGGAAGAAGCAGAGTGATTTTTCATTTGCCTTTTCCTGTGAAGACATTTGTGCAACTTGTCTGAAAGGATTTCAGACTTACCTCCAGCTTGACTTTATTTCTCCTTCAGCATTACCATCCTACCTTAAACAGTTTGCCTGCAGTTTTTCTTCTGCAGAGCAGTAGCACTGCTACTTACCATCTAACAATACAGTCTCACTGGACACAGACACAGATTTGCATAGCTTTACCTACAAGCTTATCCAGTTCCCCTGCAGTTCAGAAGTCATCTGACAAAGATAAATTGTTCTCTCAATTCCTTCATTATAATTTCTCTAATTTATTTGTGTTACTATTTATTATATCCTAAGTATATGCAAAGTGTTGGAGGTTTACTTTGCTACCTTAGTGACATAAAATATTAATTGCAACTAAATCCAATCGGGGTTCATTCCTGGTGTACCTTTATTGTTTTTAACCCTTGCATACACTTCTGCCTTGATAGAATATCTAAGCCTAAAAATTGATATGCAGCCTGATGAAATGTCATCACACATGACTCTCTCATAAAAGGTAGATCTCGTAACACAAAGGTTTCAAGATTTACATTTAGAGAAAGTATAAAAACCACTTTAACTAATCTTTCTATATCACAACACCCTGAACCTGCTGTAAGCCCACCAGAGAAATTTTCTGGTGACAGAACTCAATATAGAGACTTTAAAATTGCTTGCAAATTGTTGTTTATGTTAAAACCTAGGACCTACACCACAGACCGTATTAAAGTGTGTACCATAATTTCTTATTTGCGTGGAGAACCGCGCATTTGGGCCAACTCCTTTATAGAAAATCAGGACCCAATATTAAATTCTGTTGACCAGTTTTTTACTGCCATGTCCTCTTTATATGAGGATGTAGACACTCCGATTACAGCAGAAACTGCTTTACGCTCTATCAAACAAGGTAAAAGACCTGTAGAAAAGTACATTATCAAATTTAAAAGATGGAGTCGCGACTCTAAATGGAATGATATAAACTTAAGGAACCAGTTCCGCCTTAACTTATCAGAAACTTTGAAACAAACTCTCCAGAACAGACCTACCTCAGACTAGCTGACCTCATGAAACTTGCAACTGTCATAGACAGAAGTATTTGTGAGAGAAAAGCAGTGTTCACATTTGGAAACCCCCTATAAAAGATATCCTCCCCCTGAGTCTAAATCTCAGTTCAATGTCCCATCAAATCTTGTACCCATTGAGCTGGGCATCGTAAGGGGTCCTTTAACAGCCGAACCAAAAAAAAACAAAAGAAGGATAAAAAAATGATGTCTCTATTGTGCTGCCAAGGAGCACAATGTTACCTCATGCCCCCTCCTCAAGAAGAAGGCCATGGGTAAGATCCTCAACTCAGTACATTGTTTATCAACACACTCTAAAAATTTTACTTACTGTACCCTTTCTATATCTCTGCAGTGGGATCAGAACATACTTCAACTTTAAGCCATCATAGATTTCGGCTCCTGCGCCATCTTTATTGATTTTAGTGTGTTAGAGTTAAATAAAATACCTTATGTTAAAAAGCATAATCTTGTGTCTGTAAAGACTTTTGATGGTTCCCCCATTCCTAATGGTCCCATTACCCATAATACCATCCCCTTACTCATGTCTACAACTTCTGGACACTCCAAACACATATCATTCGATGTCATCTCCTCACCACTGTATCCCCTTATCCTTGGTCTACCCTGGTTGCAGCTTCATTCTCCTATCTCATGGGATAAGCTCCAAGTAGATTTCAACTCACCCTATTATTCTAAGACCTGTCTACAACATACTCTCTTTAGTACAACTGGAGACACAAATGTCACCAGGGCACTACTAAGAGGCGCCTAGGGCAGATGTGGCACAATATAAAATATTTAGAAAGTGGTACACTTATAAAGATATTACAATAAAAATGATGGAAAAATAGGATGTTGTTTAGGGATATATGTAACAACAATATTAGGTGAGCAAATGGAAATCCAGACTCCTAATGAATGGATACAATAATCAAGTAAAATAGGACAAAATCAGGTAAAATAGGACAAAGTGATGGAAAAAAATGTGAAAATGATATATATAAAAACTATATTAGTCCAGTCAATACAGTTAACTTATCAAGTCCAGCAGATTCCAAAGGTTAGTGACCAAAGGATATGTGTGGTAGGCGATATTTCAGAAAGACGGTAGGCAGCTCCTCCAGAGTGTTATGCCAGGAACACTGATGGAAAATCTAGAAGAAATTGGATAGAGGGCGCCACATGGTGCAGATCATATGGGATAGAGACAACAAACAGTAAAATAGGAGGAATCCTACTCACAAGTTGTAGCGCACATAAAAGTGCAGAAATCGCAGTCCGGAACTACACGTCGTCCAGTCGACCACAATGGATAGATTACACTAGTGGAGGTCCTCGTCTCACCAGGGAGAGTCCAGGGATATCCAAGATGATGGAGTGGATGTGGAACCATGCACCAAAGTTCCAAACGGATATCCAAAAGGTACTGGGGATGGGGCCAAAAATGATTTCACCAGGCCCAAGCCCAAGGAGAAAAAAATATACACGGCAGCAGATGGAGAATTTAAAATTAATAAAAAAGTTTAATAACAATAAAAACAACAGCAACGCGTTTCTCAGTGTAACACACTGTTTTCTCAGGCTATATGATATGATAGCCTGATGAAACAGTGTGTTACACTGAGAAACGCGTTGCTGTTGTTTTTATTGTTATTAAACTTTTTTTATTCATTTTAAATTCTCCATCTACTGCCGTGTATATTTTTTTCTCCTTGGGTTTGGGCCTGGTGAAATCATTTTTGGCCCCATCCCCAGTAACTTTTGGATATCCGTTTGGAACTTTGGTGCATGGTTCCACATCCACTCCATCATCTTGGATATCCCTGGACTCTCCCTGGTGAGACGAGGACTTCCACTAGTGTAATCTATCCATTGTGGTCGACCGGACGACGTGTAGTTCCGGACTGCGGTTTCTGCACTTTTATGTGCGCTACAACTTGTGAGTAGGATTCCTCCTATTTTACTGTTTGTTGTCTCTATCCCATATGATCTGCACCATGTGGCGCCCTCTATCCAATTTCTTCTAGAACATACTCTCTTACTACATCCTCTCACCACTCCTATTCTCTCAAACTACAATGATTTCCTTGATGTATTTAGTGAAAAACAAGCAGAATCACTTCCTCCCCATCGTCCCTATGGTTGCCTAATTGACCTCATTCCTGGCTCCCCTATTCCCTTTGGTCACATCTATTCATTATCTGAGCCTGAATTGACCCAACTTAAAACTTATATTGACAAAAATCTGCATAAAGGATTTATCAGGCCCTCTACCTCTCCAGCTGGAGCAAGCATGTTCTTTGTACAAAATAAAGATAAATCACTATGACCCATCATTGATTATAGACAGTTAAACAAAATTACAGCTACCCTCTCCCTTTAATTCCTGGTCTTGTAGAAAGGTTTCAAAATGCTACTATCTTTACCAAACTTGACTTGAAAGGGGCTTATAATTTAATTTGTATAAAACAAGGTGATTATTGGAAAATGGCTTTCCGAACTAGATATAGCCTGTACGAATATTTGGTGATGCCCTTCGGGTTGTGTAATGCCCCTGCAACTTTCCAGGCATTCATTAACAACATATTCCATGACCTTTTGGATATCTGTGTTGTCATATATTTGGATGACAGTCTGATCTACTCAACTTCTGAACAGGAGCATATTAAACATGTAAGATGAGCCTTAACTAGGCTTAGAATCCATAACCTTAATGTGAAACTGGAAAAATGTGAGTTCCATTCACATAGCATTAGTTTTTTGGGCTAAGAAATCTCTCCAGGAAAGATCAGTATGCAGAATGATAAAATCCAATCTATCCTTAACTGGCCAATCCCTGATAATGTGAAGGCACTTCAACGCTTTCTAGGATTTTCAAATTTATACAGAAAATTTATAAAAAAAATATTCATTCATTGTCAAACCATTAACTCAAGTTGGGGGGCGGAGCTTGCAAGCAAAGGGAACAGACGTGTGTACTAGGAGCTCCTCAGCTTAAACTATATAACAGAGGGGAATATGCTACTATTTTAGACAGTTCACCTGCTAATATGACTCTAGAGACTGGAGATCACTATAATATATAATCCTGTAAGGAATAAAATATTTTACTCTCTGCTGACTTCGATGTTCCTGCAGTAACCCTAAAGGTGTAAACCTACAATGGCTGACAAGTCCGGTTTGGGGCTCCTTCCCTATAATATACAATACAGAAGTATGGAAACTGCGCTGCATGAGTTTGAGAGCCATGTCTGTGGGCTTTTGGAGAGCCACTATTCGGAGCTGAGTTTGTTGCTAACACAACTATGTAAAGATGTCGATACTGCGTATGATATCCAAGATGGCGTCTTGGGGCTTGGAATTAATGATGACGGCCTGGAGGCCGTAACAAACCCTGCTAATCCTCTAAGTCAGCTCCCTACAATTAATGGGACAAAACCAATAGAGAACTTGGGACACCACGAGAAGGGGCAGTTAGAAGAGCCGGAAGCTGCAACCCGAACACAGCCCTGCTGCACGGCGGAGGAAAATGTACCTGCAATAGAGATTGACACCCAGGCAGGAGAGAGTATGATTTCCCGCAACCTAAAACATGGAGGACAGTTTCTCTTTGCCACCTATTGGAACACCGGGTCCGGTCTTGTGGAGCTGGGACCTACCGAGACTGTTCCGGTTTGGAGCATCATCACCTGTCCATACAAACCTAAGATGGCCTCGGCTGCTGTGGCGTTTGTCACTGAAACTAGTGGAGCTGAATACCTGACACACGCACTGGATCGGGAGGTAGGAGATTCGGCTCACTCACAACGCGGTCAGCTTGGCATTCCTCCCTTCAGCTTGAGAACTGGTGTCGGCTAGCGGCTTTGCAGATTGGCCGCTCTGATGACTTCTCTCGGCGGCTTACAATCACCGGTTAAAGTACAAATTCTGGACAGTCCCTCACAGGAAAATATATTAATTAGTCAGCAGCCCTGATGGACATATAAATAACTTGCTTTGCATCTATGGTAGCTACAGACTAACAATATAGTATTGGTAAACATACTGCTCTGCTGTAGTTTTGTATGCGTTATGTTCAAAAGTCTTTATTTTGTGCTTTGGTCTGTACATTTTGCCTGAAGGCTAGGTTTTAATGTTTCACTCTCTGGTTATAAGTCAGATTAGTTCACATATAGTCATAGCTGCCAGTGTATCTGTTTTAATTCACTGTTAGAAGTACAAATGTCTCCCTGTCGACACTAGGCCTTAGTACAGGCTTCCACAATATAAAGCTAACCCTTAGCAATGTTTACTTTGCTGCCTCCACACATTGGAGGACAGTCTATTCCATCCCAGGCCCGTTGTTCCAAGAGACCTACATGGCACTAGCTAACTATCTTAACAAAATGTTTTTAATGCACTAAGATTTTCTTTGCTGTAGCTCACATTTATCTGATGGCCTGTATTAACTCTTTACATATAGGATGTACTACTTAAATGCTATATATAAGTCATAGGAATTATGCTGACAGTGTGGGAAACATACTAGCCCCCATATTTTTGCTCAGGCTCCTATGCTGACCAATAGAGAATCAGGTTATCTAGGCTCTATAGAAGTTTTTATAGCATCTTTTGATTATTGGATATGTGTTTAAGCATTACATATCCATCTGCTCAATGTTTAATCATCCATTTTTAGTGCATCTGCTTGCAGCTCAGACCCGACAAGTGCATATGAAGCTTTTAACTATTTTCATCTACTTACTGTTAATGTTACTCCACTAGACTACAATAGATATCCTGTCATGTTTGAATACTGTCCTCAGTTACACCCACAAGCAGATGCCAGTATTTATGTTCTTTTCCTGAATTTTAGGTCTATATTGCTTTATGGTTTATTATGTTTGAAAATGCTTCTTGCATATTGTATATACTATCTGACAATTGCTACTAGCTACCGTGAAAACAAGTATTAGCACCTCATTCTTATTAGTGCAGATAACTACAGAAATTACCTTGTTTCTCATGCTATATGTTCTCCCTGCTTAGCTTTTCAGTAATGATACTGTTTATATAGATCAAATCTAATATAGGCTTATCAGCTTGAAGTTTATTTATGCTGTATGTATTCTAACTCATGTGAATATGGATAGTAACTAATGCATATGCCTTACACTTCTACATTTTATTTGTGCCATATTATTATTGATGACTGGTTTTGAGACTATATGTACATAATACCTGTATAGGTACTGCTAAACATAGCAGGTACTTGACCCGATTGGGATTATCTGACCCTTAGATACTATATGCCTATAAATCTGTATTTAGGTGTACCTTAGCATTCTGGTCCATATTCAACCTAGTACTATGCATTGCTAGATCACTTCTTACCCTAATATTAACTCCTATCAAGAATTGTATAATTCACATTTACACATAGTATAGGTCCGCAGCTCCTTACTGTTTTAGAGGTAACTTTCTTATGTTTAAGCATGCTCTATTCTTTGTTTGGTATTATATAGACTTAACTTTATTCATAGACCTACAGATATTGGTTTATGTTGACTAATTGTTATACAATTCATCTGCTATATATTGTCTGTTTTGTCGTGGTTTCCTCATGTACTCTAAGTCTTAGATATGCTTAAAATATTTCTCAAATGTACTAAGATAGATAGATTATTGGCTACACGACATCACATAAGCCTTGAAATATGCCAAAAACTAGATGTTTATACCCAAGACAATAGCTACTAGCCCAGACAATAAAGCATCTGCTCCATCTCATATAGACACATAAATTTTGCAACCTATAACAACCCTTCTGCAACCCATCTACTCCTTAGCCTATATATAACTACAGGAGGCTTTAGTAATTTCCCTACTTAGATCCATATATATTGTAGGGTACATTGACATTACTTAAACTCCAATAACATAAGATCTTTACGATCGGGCATTTCTAAGTCCACTTCCGACAACCTATATTACTTACATTTATACATGGCTCCGTCCCCCCACCACCTCCTTTCCCTATGCGCATAGCGGTGCTTACCCGCTGAATATCCCCCTCCCCCCTATATAGCTCGGCCCAAGAGTGGCTGATACTCATGTTAAATCTCCACAGGCTGTTCTGTTGGTCTTATGTAAAACACTATTAGAATGTGGAGCTCATACGCTGATAACATAAAATGAAGTTCTATTTCATCTCGCCTAAGACATTGTCTGTTTTTATATCCAGATTTGAAATATATATGCATATTGCTTACTTTATAATACCTCTATATAGACAATGTATTATTTTCTTTGTTGTAACTTTGGCCTTAGGGCGAGTTCTTGTTGTCATGATATATGCTTTAACTTCAATAAAAAAATTATTTTCAAAAAACCATTAACTCAAGTTACAGGAACTACTTCCAAGTTTATTTGGAACCAAGATTCACAACATGCTTTCGATACCCTCAAACTGGCTTTCACCACTCAACCAGTCTTAAACATACCGGATCTAAAGTTACAATACATCCTGAAAGTAGATGCTTCAGACTATGCCATTGGTGCAATCTTGTCACAAAGAGCTTCTTTAACTACCCTTCACCCAGTTGCATACCATTCCAGAACTCTTTCACCTGCAGAAATTAACTACTCCATTGCTGAAAAAGAACTGTTGGCAATCAAAGTGGCACTTGAGAACTGGAGGCCCTTACTAGAGGGCACTACTAATACCTGTGTTGATCTATACGGACCACCGTAACTTGGAGTATTTAAGAACGACCAAGACATTATCATCTAGACAAGTCAGTTGGAGTCTGTTTTTTAATAGATTCAGCTATCTCATTACTTATAGACAGAATGTAAAAAGGCAGATGCTCTATCCAGAATGTACCCAAAAACTGTAGCTTCTTATAACGCTTCCTTAATACCACAAGAACACATCATTTCCCTCATCACAGTTTACTAACTGCCCTGAATTCTGATCCGGACTTACCTAAACTCAAACTCATAAAAAAAATCGGACCAGCTCTTCTACAAGGAAAATATATTGTGTATCCCAGCCAAATTACGTACTCATGTGTTAGACAATCCATGATAATCCTCTTAGTGGCCATTCTGGCTTGCACAAAACTTAAGAACTTCTCAGGAGAGAATTTTGGAGGCCTTCTATGTACAAAACAGTATATGACTACGTTACCACCTGTTCAGTTTGTGTGACTTCTAAACACCCAAAAATGGCACCTTATGGACTCCTACTATCACTTCCAGTTCCCAAAAAGCCTTGGCAATCCCTTTTAATGGATTTCAATATAAATCTGCCTCTATCAGCTAATGATACTGCTATATTCGTTGTCATCGACCAATTCACAAAATTGGCACATTTCATCCTCTTAACCAGAGTACCCACAGCTGCTAAGAAAGCAAATATTGACAACATTGTCTGTATACATCTATTTAAAATAACTTCAGTAGTGCCTACCATCCACAGTCCAATGGGTTGGCTGAAAGAACCAACCGATGGTTGGAGCAATTCCTATGCTGTTATTCCTCACATCCCCAGTATAATTGGTCTTCCTTACTACCGCTCGCAGAATTTGCTTTTAATAACACCATTAGTTCAACCACTAAACTGACTTCTACGTCAACTATGGCTATCACCCTTCCTTTCACAACTTCAAGCAACTCTCAAGTTCAAACTCTACTGTGACTGATACAATTAAATCTATTGAAACCGGGTTCCAAACTATGCGTTCCAACATAAGAACCGCCCAAGTCAAACGAAAACATGTTTACGACCAACATTGGAGATCTCCACCTAACTACAAAAGGGGCAATAAATTATGGTTATCCACCGAAAACTTGAAGTTTACCACTCCATCAAAGAAAAGAAACTGAACAAATTATTCATCGGACATGTCCTATTGACAAAATCACCTACGTATCCATCCCACTTTCCATATCTCTCTGTTGAAGCCTTATCGACCTGATCCTTTCCCTGAATGTACTACACCTCTTCCTTCGCATATTGTTGTGGATGGCGAATTTGAATATGAGTTGGACACTATCCTCGACTCCAGGATACACAGACGTCGCCTTCAGTACTTGGTGCGGTGGAAAGGTTATGATGCTTCTGAGGATTCATGGATCCCCGCTTCCAACATTTCAGCTCCATCACTTGTACATATTTTTCATTCTCATCACCCATCCAAACTCCGTTTGCAGCCCTGAGGTCTGCTTTGGTTAGGAGGTCCTGTCATATTTCTTCGACTGCCCCTTTAAATCTCTACACTTACCTGTTAAAACTCCCTTTTTAAGTTACTCCCTTCCTTTAGACCCTTGCTTAGGTTTTGGAAGAAGCAGAGTGATTTTTCATTTGCCTTTTCCTGTGAAGCCATTTGTGCAACTTGTCTGAAAGGATTTCATACTTACCTCCAGCTTGACTTTATTTCTCCTTCAGTGTTACCATCCTGCCTTAAACCGTTTGCCTGCAGTTTTTCTTCTGCTGAGCAGTAGCACTGCTACTTACCATCTAACAATACAGTCTCACTGGACACAGACACAGATTTGCATAGCTTTACCTACAAGCTTATCCAGTTCCCCTGCAGTTCAGAAGTCATCTGACAAAGATAAGTTGTTCTCTCAATTCCTTCCTTATAATTTCTCTCATTTATTTGTGTTACTATTTATTATATCCTAAGTATATGCAAAGTGTTGGAGGTTTACTTTGTTACCTTAGTGACATAAAATATTAATTGCAACTAAATCCAATTGAGGTTCATTCCTGGTGTACCTTTATTGTATTTAACCCTTGCATACACTTCTGCCTTGATAACACGAGATCGAGCAAACTCCATCGCCTTTTCACATTTCCCATATATAGAGATCAAAGGAGAGATATTGCATTAGTATATGTGAAATATTTACAGTAAATACGTAGTTAAAATCTTTATTAAATATGAATATTGCATAAATATCTTTTATCATGTTTTTATCTGCTTAATGGCAAAGGGCTAAAATGCACACATATATATATATATATATATATATATATATATATATATATATATATGTATGTATATGTATATATAAAAGTTTTTATATGTGTATATATGACTGTAAATACATATATACACACATATAAATACATTAATATATATATACACTGTATATATATATATATATATATATATATATACACACACATACAAATACATCTTAAGCAATGTATGTGTCTCAATGTTAAAGCCATTTTTTCTAACATACAAGATCTCCTATCTTTTAGTCCTTATAACTTTTTTTGTGCAAATTTCTTTTAAAATAATTTTTACTATGTTATTATGAGTGTAAATGTACTTTGTCATGCATTTTTTTTTAACTGTTTTGTGCAACTTTTAAGTTTAGGTAAATAGTTAACTATAGCTCTGAGATCATGGAAAGGAATGAAGAGTAAAGGGCGATTGCACTAGTGCAATTGTGATTTTGCTCCACTTGTAATATCAGCGAAATTAAAATGTCTTGCAAAAACATAGTAAAATAATTTTTACTATGTTATTAAGAGTGTAAATGTACCTTGTCATGCATTTTTTAACTGTTTTGTGCAACTTTTAAGTTTAGGTAAATAGTTAACCATAGCTCTGAGATCGTGGAAAGGAACGAAGAGTAAAGGGCGATTGCACTAGTGCAATTGTGATTTTGCTCCACTTGTAATATCAGCGAAATGAAAATGTCTTTCAAAACCACGATTGCGCTAGCACAAAACCTTTTGCGCCTCACTTGTAATCTAGCCCATTGTGTTTCACTTGCGCACAAACATTTCAATTTCAAATTGTAAAACGCGTGAAAGCCTGCACACATTAAAAGTTCACTTATAGGGATGTTTGTGTGCGAGCAAAAACTCTAAATAGTCTACCACTTGTAATCTGGCCCATAAGGTATATCACACGACCAGTCAGAAAGGTGGTGTTACAAGCAAAAATCTATTTGACACCAGACAAATGTGCTTAAAGGGATATTAGATTCAACATGTTATCTACTTGTAAAAATGTATACTTAAAAATAAAACAAATTTGGTATAGATTAATTATTTATTTTTTCTGCTTTCACTGTTAAAGGGACATAATACTCATATGCTAAATCACTTGAAACTTATGCAGTATAACTGTAAAAAGCTGACAGGAAAATATCACCTGAGCATCTCTATGTAAAAAAGGAAGATATTTTACCTCACAATCTCCTCAGCTCAGCAGAGTAAGTTCTGTGTAAAAAGTTATACTCAGCTGCTCCCAGCTGCAGGTAAAAAAAAAATAAAAAATGAAGAAATGAACAGCAGCCAATCAGCATCAGCAGTGGTGAGGTCATGACCTCTTACTGTGATCTCATGAGATTTGACTTAACTCTCATGAGATTTAATTGTAAACTTCCTTTACCTGATTGGTGAAATAATATGAGAGTTCACAAAGTTCATCCTTTCAGCTGTCCCAGGACAGACACACTAAAATGCTGCTTAGAAATCATTTACAATGGGAGGTGGCTACTGAGGAACTTTTGAGGTAAAATATCTTTCTTTTTTACATAGAGATGTTCAGGAGATATTTTCTAGTCGGCTTTTTACAGCTATACTGCAGCACTTTCAAGTGTTTAAACATTTGGGTATTATGGCCCTTTAACTGCCTACAAAAAGTGTGCTTGTTCTACTTCCTCCAGAGAGGCAGCATTGCCTCCATCATACTTAGCATACTGAAAATGGCCTAAGCCTGCAGCATTCTACACAGTGATTGGTCACATCAGAGAAAATGCTCATTTACATCTGTCCCTAATTGGCCACAGCAAATTAGATCAGGAACATGGATTCCACCAGGCTTTTCAAAGAGCATATCACAGAACAGCTGCTAATTTGCAAAACCTAACAAAAAACTTTTTATAATGAAGTGTTTAATATATATATATATATATATATATATATATATATATATATATATATATACATACTGTATAGTTTAATGTCCCCCTAATGAAAAATTGTGCTCAGTTCATGGAGTTAAGAAACTTTAGTTACTAAATCAAGAGCTCATCATTAACAACTTTAAACAAATCTATGAAGCCAAGCATGAAGTTCTGTTATAACCTCACACTTTAGACACTGTGAACTGCAGGCAGAGCTGTTTAGAAACATTTGTGCTTGGAGCTCACACTGACTTGTCTCAGCTGTTACGGCGTCTATTCTCAGGTGTTTTCTGCTGATGGCTGGCTGAGTAGAAGAACTGCGCGTGAAAATGATACAACAAGAAACAATACATTCACAGACACATGGACTCACCATATGGTGCCTCAAGAAATTCTGCCACCATGTCAATTTGCTGTGGCTTTCCATTTTTACCATATGCTCCTTGTATTTTTGCCATTTTTTGCTTGTTAATATTGATTTCATTGTTTTGCTTTCATCAAATGTTCTGGAAACTTAAATGCTACCAAATGATTTTCTTACGAAAGAAAATCTAGTTAGTAATTTAAAGATAACAGAGCGTTTGAAAATAACCGTACAAAAAGACGCATGTGATTTTTAAATACCAAAGCCAGTATTTGCAAATTTAGAATTAAAAAAAATATTTTTTTATTACTTATGTAAATGCTGTATGTTGAGCAAAGCATATATCAAAACCTAAATGCATGACTAACACAGAACATAGATCAATTTCTGTACTTAAAGGGCCATAATACCCAAATGTTTAAACACTTGAAAGTGATGTAGCATAGCTGTAAAAAGCTGACTAGAAAATATCTCCTGAACATCTCTATGTAAAAAAGAAAGATATTTTACCTCAAAAGTTCCTCAGTAGCCACCTCCCATTGTAAAGGATTTCTACGCAGCATATTAGTATGTCTGTCCTGGGACATCTTAGGGGATGAGCCTCGTGAACTCTCATATTATTTCACCAATCAGGTAAAGGAAGCTTACTATGAAATCTCATGAGAGTTAAGTCAAATCTCATGAGATCACAGTAAGAGTTCATGACCTCAGCACTGCTGATGCTGATTGGCTGCTGTTCATTTCTTCATTTATTTTTTATTTTTACCTGCAGCTGTGAGCAGGTAAAGTATAACTTTTTACACAGAACTTACTCTGCTGAGCTGAGGAGATTGTGAGGTAAAATATCTTCCTTTTTTACATAGAGATGCTCAGGTGATATTTTCCTGTCAGCTTTTTACAGTTATACTGCATCAGTTTCAAGTGATTTAACATATGAGTATTATGTCCCTTTAAGTGGGACCATTGTTAGATTTCATGGACATTCTGGCACAAAAAATTCAGTATTATGGACACTTGTCAACAACTGAAATATCAAGGTATAAAGGCTGCTAATGACTGATTGTAATTTATCTGAAGAAATGATGACTCTGGCATATGATTACCATCTTAATCACCTTAAAAAAAGGCTTGGTGTAGCACACTTGGGTCGATGAGAAAACATCACATAAAACAATTCATCAAAGTAAAAATGGATACCTTAGGATTCCTGAACAATACTGACAACCCTAAAAAGCACTTAAAAGGGAAAGTCTACTCCAGAATATTTATTGTTTAAAACGATAGATAATCCCTTTATTACCCATTCCCGTTTTGCATAACCAACACAGTTATATTAATACACTTTTTACCTCTGTGATTACCTTGTATCTAAACCTCTGCAAACTGCCCCTTATTTCAGTACTTTTGACAGACTTGCATTTTAGCCAATAAGTGCCCTCAGGCGTCAGCACCATGATGTTTATATGGCAAACATGAACTAACGCCCTCTAGCTGTGAAAAACTGTCAAATGCATTAAGGCAGCCTTCAAGGGCTTATAAATTAGCATATGAGCCTACCTAGGTTTAGCTTTCAACTAAGAATACCATTACAACAAAGGAAATCTGATGATAAAAGTGAATTGAAAAGCTGATTAAAATTACATGCCCTATATGAATCATGAAAGTTTAATTTTGACTAGGCTGTCCCTTTAATCATTTAGCATTTTATGTACGTATAAATTGTCAAATACTAGGACCTTTACAAAAATAAACAAAAGTGAATCCTTGTCTGATAAAATTGCTTTTAAAATTGTCTCCTAACTCAATCCCAAAGACAAATGGATAATGCTAAAAGTGTACTAGAAAAAAAAACTTTTAGCACCACCATACAAACAAATTAATATATCCATATTGTAATTAATTCACACTCAACTCTGTATACAATATAACAAATTCCACAGGTGGAAATGGCAATGAAAACAAATAAAAAAAAAAAAACAAGATAAATTATTTGATATAAAATTCCTGAGTAGGAAGTAGGGATAGGCGAATGTGTTTATATCCGAATTCGAATGTTAGAATGAATGTTATTGTAGAAATTCGATTTACATAATAGAATGTTGATAAGAACGAATATTCTTAAAAATTCGATTTTCGAATGTTATTTACAGTTTTCGAATGTCACATTTGAATTCGAATGTCACATTCGAATTTGAATGTTACATTCGAATGTCACATTCGAATTTGAATATTACATTTATAAAACACAATTGTAGACTAGAAATACTATTTCGAATGTGAATGTCACATTCGAATTTGAATATTACATTTATTAAGCACAGTTGCAAACTAGAAATACTATTTCGAATTCGAATGTGACATTCGAATTCGAATATTACATTTAAAAAACAC
This sequence comes from Bombina bombina, assembly GCF_027579735.1. Lineage (NCBI taxonomy): Eukaryota > Metazoa > Chordata > Amphibia > Anura > Bombinatoridae > Bombina > Bombina bombina. The sequence continues at coordinate 599,486,135 of NC_069503.1, read as the reverse complement.
AGTATTAGACTAGAAATACTATTTCGAATTCGAATGTGACATTGGAATTCGAATGTCACATTGGAATTCGAATATTACATTTATAAAACACAGTATTAGACTAGAAATACTATTTCGAATTTGAATGTAACATTCGAATTTGAATATTACATTTATTAAGCACAGTTGCAAACTAGAAATACTATTTCGAATTCGAATGTGACATTCGAATTCGAATATTACATTTAAAAAACACAGTATTAGACTAGAAATACTATTTCGAATTCGAATGTGACATTCGAATTCGAATGTCACATTGGAATTCAAATATTACTTTTAAAACACAGTATTAGACTAGAAATACTACTTCAAATTCGAATGTGAAATTCAAATTCGAATGTAGCATTCAAATTCGAATATTAAATTTAGAATGCAGTATTAGACTAGAAATAGTACTTCAAATTCGAACTAGGCTGTCCCTTTAATCATTTAGCATTTTATGTACGTATAAATTGTCAAATACTAGGGCCTTTACAAAAATAAACAAAAGTGAATCCTTGGAAATGACCAATAATGAAGCCTAAGCCTCAAGATAGAGAAAGTGCGCTAACAAGCTAAAAGTATACACACCACAAAAAGTGAATCCTTGTCTGATAAAATTGCTTTTAAAATTGTCTCCTAACTCAATCCCAAAGACAAATGGATAATGCTAAAAGTGTACTAGAAAAAAAAACTTTTAGCACCACCATACAAACAAATTAATATATCCATATTGCAATTAATTCACACTCAACTCTGTATACAATATAACAAATTCCACAGGTGGAAATTGCAATGAAAACAAATAAAAAAAACAAACAAGATAAATTATTTGATATAAAATTCCTGAGTAGGAAGTAGGGATGGGCGAATGTGTTTATATCCAAATTTGAATGTTAGAACGAATGTTATTGTAGAAATTCGATTTACATAATAGAATGTTGATAAGAACAAATATTCTTAAAAATTTGATTTTCGAATGTTATTTACAGTTTTCGAATGTCACATTCGAATTTGAATGTCACATTCGAATTCGAATGTCACATTCGAATTTGAATGTTACATTCGAATGTCACATTCGAATTCGAATATTACATTTATAAAACACAATTGTAGACTAGAAACACTATTTCGAATGTCACATTCGAATCGAATATCACATTCGAATCGAATATTACATTTATAAAACACAGTATTAGACTAGAAATACTATTTCGAATTCGAATCTGACATTCAAATTTGAATATTACATTTATTAAGCACAGTTGCAAACTAGAAATACTATTTCGAATTCGAATGTGACATTCGAATTCGAATATTACATTTAAAAAACACAATATTAGACTAGAAATACTATTTCGAATTCGAATGTGACATTCGAATGTCACATTCAAATTCAAATTTTACTTTTAAAACACAGTATTAGACTAGAAATACTACTTCAAATTCGAATGTGAAATTCGAATTCGAATGTAGCATTCAAATTCGAATATTACATTTAAAATGCAGTATTGGACTAGAAATACTACTTCAAATTCGAATGTGGCATTCGAATTCGAATGTCACATTCAAATTCGAATATTACATTTCGAAATTGAATGAATTACATAGCTAAACATTCTATTATTCGAACGAATATTTTCGAATTTTATTGAAAAATTCGAAAATGAAAATTTGAAAATAGAATGTTAGAATGTTATATAAACATTCGAAATTCGATTCTAGTAGGAAGAAATAAAATTTAAAAAACATATACATATACCTGTAGATAAATAGATGATAGATATATGTGTGTAAATTCAAAAATAGAATATTCCGAGCATTGTATAAAAAGTTTCTCAAAATTGGATTTTATGAAGAAATTTTAGTCACAATTTAGTTCTTAGCAGATAAGTCCAAAGATAAAGAGTAGCTACAAACTGCTTTTTCATTTCCAAGAGTATCCCATCTTTCTGGGGGGTTTTTTTGCGAATAAAACATTCCTTGAGACAAAACCTACTTTATTGGGGTACTCACCTAGGCAGTTTTGTTTTGGGGATCTTATACATGACCCTCTTGTTTAGCTATATAGTATGAGAGGTGTTAGGTGGTCTATAAACTAACTGGGAGAATCAGGTAAAATATCCTTGAAACAACAGTCATGCTGTGTATTCCAATAAAGGGCTAGATTACGAGTGGAGTGGTGGTTTGCGCTCTCCCGCTTGCACATTAACTCTGCTCGAAGTAAGCTTTTTGCGCGAGCGCTACCCTGACACGTGCAAAAAGTCGAACTTGGAACATCGCAACCGTGCTAACGTATTCCCCTCAGACGTCAATGAAGCATGAAAAGTGGATCATGTTTTTAACCTGACATTAAATATTATTATTTCACATTCCAATGTTCTTCAGATAGAAACATATGTTCTATTTATTCTTAAATACATATATATATGTAAAATATACACCTATAGATATATATAAGAACATTTATTTAAAAATACTTAGAACATATTCCACTATGTGAAGAACATTGGAATGTGAAATATTTACAGTACATACACCGTTAAATACTTTATTAAATATGAATATTGCATAAATATGATTTTACATGTTTTCAGCTACTTGACTGCAAAGGGCTCCAATGCACTTATATGTATACATGTGTGTGTACATATGTATTTATGTGTTTATATGTGTAAATATGTCTGTAAATACATAAATACACATATAAATATATAAATGCATATGTACACACATATAAACACATATATATATATATATATATATACACACACACACACACACACACACACATATTTAGACATGCATATGTATGTATCTCTATGTTAAAGCCCTTTGCATGCCTCATATCTTTAAGCCCTGATAACTTTTTATGCAATAAGCTTTTTAAATTCTTTTTATTAGATAGTATTATTATTAGTGTTATTATTTTTTATTATTATCAGGTATTTGTAGAGCGCCAGCAGGTTCTGTAGCGCTATGAACATGGGTGGTATATAAAAAACGATTACAGGGATCGAATGGGGAGAGAGGGTCCTGCTGAGAGTTGCACTGTTGTAGTCGGCTCTTAAGAAGGTGAACTACAAACAGCTGGGCTCATAGGCTTACATGCTATGGGGTTTTAGGGGATAGCAGTGGAGCTAGGAAAGTTAGTGTAGGTTGTAAGCGTCCCTGAATAGTAGAGTCTTCAGGGAGCACTTGAAGCATTTAAAACTAGGGGAGATTCTTGTGGAGCGAGGCAGAGAGTTCCATAAGATGGGAGCCAGTCTTGAGAAATCTTGTAGACGGGAATGTGAGGAAGTAACAAGAGAAGAGGAGAGTAGGAGATCATGAGCGGAGCGAAGGGGACGGGAGGGAGAGTATCTGGAGACAAGGTCTGAGATGTAGGGGGGAGCAGTGCAATTGAGGGCTTTGTGTGTCAGAGTGAGAATTTTGTGTTTAATCCTGGAGGCAAGAGGAAGCCAGTGAAGGGAATGGCAGAGAGGTGCGGCAGATGAAGAGCGACGTGCAAGGAAGATGAGCCTGGCAGAGGCATTCATTATGGATTGTAAAGGAGCTAGGCGGCAGCTAGGGAGACCAGAGAGGATAGAGTTGCAGTAGTCGAGGCGGGAAAGGATGAGAGAGTGAATTAAAATCTTTATTGTGTCTTGTGTAAGGAAATGTCTAATTTTAGCGATGTTTTTAAGATGGAAGCGGCAGGCTTTAGCCAAGGACTGAATGTGAGGAGTGAAAGAAAGATCTGAGTCAAGTGTGAACCCAAGACATCGGGCATGTGAGGTTGGGGTAATGATGGAGTTGTCAACAGTTATAGAGACATGGGGGGGTGGAGATTTTGGAAGAAGGGGGGAAAACGGTAACTGTACTTTTAAATATAATTTAATTTGTGCAACTTTTTAGTTTTGCGCAACAGTTAACCAGAGCTCTGAAGTTGTACTATCCTGATGCGTGTTAAATCCAATTGCGCTTGAGCGAATGCATTTACTTTTAAGTTGTAATATGCGCGCTTTTTCCAAGGCCTCTCTGGATATAAAAGTATCCTGGGTACCTACCTATTCTAGATTGTTTTCTATTTGCCAATAGTTGATGTTGTTGTTCAATAAATCATATGTTCATTTATAACCCATGTCTTTCTGAATGCTATATTAGTTAATACTCTGGGTATATGACAATGAAATATGTGAATCAGAGTGAAAACTAACGCATTAACCATACTGAAATAAATCCTAACTTATGGAAGTGTGACAAACTGTCACCTCATCTGACAATGCATTCACTATCATATTACCTAGTTAAAGTTTTCCTTAAAACACTATCTGCTAGATTACGAGTCTTGCGTTAGCCTTAAAAAGCAGCGTTGAGAGGTCCCAACGCTGCTTTTAACGCCCGCTGGTATTACGAGTCTTGAAATGACAGACTCACCACTCACTTTTTTGGTCAGATTCGAAAATACCACAAATTCCCTTACGTCAATTGCGTATCCTATATTTTCAATGGGACTTGCATAACGCCGGTATTACAAGTCTTCAAAAAAGTGAGCGGTACAGCCTCTCCTGTCAAGACTGATATCGCATTTAAAAGTCAGTGGTTAAGAGTTTTATGGGCTAACGCCGTAGTATAAAACTCTTAACTAAGGTGCTAAAAAGTACACTAACACCCATAAACTACCTATTAACCCCTAAACCGAGGCCCCCCCACATTGAAAACACTAAAAAATATTTTTTAACCCCTAATCTGCTGAACCGGACATCACCGCCACTAGAAAAAATATATTAACCCCTAAACTGCCGCCCTCCCGCATTGCAAACACTAGTTAAATTTTATTAACCCCTAATCTGCCATCCCTAACATTGCCGCCACCTACCTACATTTATTAACCCCTAATCTGCCGCCCTCAACATCGCCGCAACTATATTAAAGTTATTAACCCCTAAATCTAAGTCTAACCCTAACCCTAACACCCCCTAACTTAAATATAATTTAAATATATCTAAATACAATTACTACAATTCACTAAATTATTCCTATTTAAAACTAAATACTTACCTATAAAATAAACCATAAGATAGCTACAATATAACTAATAGTTACATTGTAGCTAGCTTAGGGTTTATTTTTATTTTACAGGCAAGTTTGTATTTATTTTAACTAGGTAGAATAGTTATTAAATAGTTATTAACTATTTAATAGCTACCTAGTTAAAATAAATTCAAATTTACCTGTAAAATAAATTCTAACCTAAGTTGCAATTGCACCTAACACTACACTATAATTAAATTAATTACCTAAACTAAATACAATTTAAAAAAATGATCTAAAGTACGAAAAAAAACAAACACTAAATTACAGAAAATAATAAAATAATTACAGTTTTTTTAAACTAATTACACCTAATCTAATCCCCCTAATAAAATAAAAAAGCCCCCCAAAATAATAAAAAACCCTACCCTATACTAAATTACAAATAGCCCTTAAAAGGGCCTTTTGCGGGGCATTGCCCCAAAGTAATCAGCTCTATTACCTGTAAAAAAAAAGTACAATACCCCCCCAACATTAAAACCCACCACCCACACACCCAACCCTACTCTAAAACCCACCCAATCCCCCCTTAATAAAACCTAACACTAACCCCTTGAAGATCACCCTACCTTGCGAAGTCGTCACCCAACCGGGCCGAAGTCCTCAACGAAGCCGGGCGAAGTGGTCCTCCAGACGGGCAGAAGTCTTCATCCAAGCCGGGAAGAAGAGGTCCTCCAGACGGGCAGAAGTCTTCATCCAGGCGGCATCTTCTATCTTCATCCATCCGGCGCGGAGCGGCTCCATCTTCAAGACATCTGACGCGGAGCATCCTCTTCAAACGAAGTCCAACTGAAGAATGAAGGTTCCTTTAAATGACATCATCCAAGATGGCGTCCCTTGAATTCCGATTGGCTGATAGAATTCTATCAGCCAATCGAAATTAAGGTAGAAAAAATCCTATTGGCTGATGCAAAGTAATCAGCTCTATTACCTGTAAGGTATGGGTGATGTCGGGGGCGGCGGATTAGGGATTAATAAGTGTAATATTAGGGGTGTTTAGACTCGGGGTTCATGTTAGGGTGTTAGGTGTAGACATAAAATGTATTTCCCCATAGGAATCAATGGGGATGCGTTATGAGCTTTACGCTGCTTTTTTGCAGGTGTTAGTTTTTTTTTTAGCCGGCTCTCCCCCATTGATTCCTATGGGGAAATCGTGCACGAGCACGTTTTACCTGCTCACCGCTAACTTAAGCAGCGCTGGTATTGAGGTGGGTTGTGGAGCTAAATTTTGCTCTCCGCTCACTTTTCTGCGGCTAACGCCGGGTTTCTAAAGACCCGTAATACCAGCGTTGTCTGTAGGTTAGCGGTGAGGGAAAAGGCTTGTTAGCACCGCACACCATTACCGACAAAACTCGTAATCTAGCCGTATCTTTGCTAGAGAAACAGCAAGCACTTTGTTAAATATAGAAAGTAAAGTTCTTAAACATTCCACTTCAAACTGAATTTTAAATCTGATAAATTTAGCTGTTTATTCTAAACTGAAATACAAGAGAATTTGCCCTAGATTAGGTATGCAGTCATACTGTTCTGTTGAGGAAGTTAGCAAAATTGGAAAAAAAGACATACTACAATAATCCAGTTAATTTCACTCTGCATTAATGTAATGAGCCATACCCCAGGAATATGCAAACTACTACTACATTAGAGGCCTATGCAGTACTGTCACAGGAAATCATTTTGATTACCAAAAGTCGTCTTACAATTCTAACTGAACTATCTCTGTATTCAATAATTTATAGTTTGTTGCACATGATCTCTAGATGGGTAGTCTGCATTCCATTAAAAAGAGTAGATGGTTCCCAGAACCAAAACAAATCTGGGGGGTAGCATTTTTACTGGCAGGGTATTCTTATTCATTAAGTTGGCAATTGTCTAGAACTGCAAATTTTTAAAACTCCCTAGAACTCCCCAAAAATGTTCACAATAAACTGTGTTTTTGTGCTTTAAATCAAGAGTGTGCGATTGCCTTCTGTTCCTGTATATTTGATTGCTGCACCCTGGTCACTTGCCTTGAAGTTTGTGAGAGTGCATTTACCTTTGATCTATATATATATATATATATATATATATATATATATATATATATATATACACACAGTATATGTATACTCCTTGCCCCTCTGATTTGCAGGTCCTTGCTGCATGGCATTATGGAACTTATAGTTCCCAGCTTTGCAGGCTAGAGAATGCCCAGCCGCACCAGACTTAATTTTTGGTGTGCCTAATAGTGCCAGTCACAGGGGGACCCCATGGAGGCCCCAAACCAGGATGCAGTAAATTATAACTAGCTATATGTCATGCAATGTAAAAAGTTGTGAGGGGAGGTTTTGAACTCAGAATAAAGGAACAGATACACAGAGCAATGGAAGACTTTTTAAAGGCTTTACTGATAGATAAGCAAAAGAACAATTGGTAGTTCAAATTGAAGATCACAAAAACAGCAAGTTTGAACATAGGCCCAATGCAGAACACCAAAGTCCAATACAAACTTCAGAATACTTAAGTAAGTTTGCATTAACAAAGTCCAATTGAATTAGACAGTAAAGGATGAGGCTATCACAGAATACCTGGTAGGTACAGCAGGCACAGCTGGTAAGAGGGAAGCAGACACAAGATTATACGCAGGCACAGGATACCCAGCGGGTATTGTTGGTGAGCCTCTTACAGGATAACAGGTAGGTACAGTAGGCACAGCTGGTTTGAGGAAGGCTGTCACTGGTATAGTAGACACATGATTCTCAGCAGGCACAGGATACCCAGTGGGCACTGTTGGTGAGACTGTCACAGGATACCAGATAGGTACAGCAGGCACAGCTGGTTTGAAGAAGGCTGTCACTGGTATGGTAGACACAGATTTCTCATCAGGCACAGGATACTGTTGGTTAGACTGTCACGGAATAGGTACAGCTTCAGGAACAAGGTGACCATACACAGGTATCAGGCAAGTCTGCTTGGTTTTCAGTAACCAGATGAGCATATGCAGGTACAAGTTAGGTATGCTTGGTCTCTGGAACAAGGTGAGTATATACAGGAATTAGGCAAGTATGCATGGTCTCTGGAACAAGGTGAGCATATGCAGGTACAAGGTAAGTATGCTTGATCTCTGGAACAAGGTGAACATACACAGGTAGCAGGTAAGTCTGCTTGGCTTTCAGGAACCAGGTGAGCATATGCAGGTGCAAGGTAAGTATGCTTTGTCTCTGGAACAAGGTGAGCATACACAGGTATCAGATAAGTATGCGTGATCTCTGGAACCAGGTTTAGCTTACAAAGGTACAAGGTAAGTGTGCGTGAGCCTCTGGAGCAAAGTGAGCATACACATCAGGTAAGTATGCTTTAGCTTAATAAGAACCAGGAGCAAGGTTGAAAGGCTATAACTCAGCCCAGAGTGAAGGGTAGAGTGAACTTTTATAGTAAATCGCACAACTGAGCCCTGCAAGTGGGAGTTCCCATAGTTAGGACTTGACCTCCTAGGAGAGCAGCAGGCAGGAACAGGATGATTCGCGTCTCAGCGTACCTCCATGTGGGATTCTGAGATGGAAGCAGTAACTTTCGGCATTTGCTGAGACCAGAGGGGCCAGACCGGGAGCTCCCAGGTGAGTGCCTTACAAAAGTACAGTGGATTTATTGGTATTTCACTCCCAGCCTTTTTAGCTTATAAAGGGAGGGAGTTTGGAAAAAGGGGTTCCTGTCCCTGCTGCAGTTAGGCGTACTGTACCTTTAAGGAGACCTAAAAGACCAATCAGGCCTTATTAGCTCTGTGTTTGTAGCATGAGGTTGCTTGTGTATTAAATTAATTGCTCTTACTCTGGCAATTACTATTTGGACATACTTGTTTGACCTCTGCTTCCCCTGACTACGCATCTGTTTATCTCTGTGTTTGGACTGACTTGGTTAATGACTTTAGCTTGTTTGTGGACTCTGCATTTGTTTAATAATTTTGTGCTGCTTTTCCCTGTGAGGCCTTGTCCTGGACTATCTGTCAGAGGATCTGCAGTAACTTATGCAAGTTTATATTCATCTGGATAGCGAGACTAAACTTTTCTTTGATATTTGAATTTACAAACTTACAGTTACTTTCTAGAACTTAATTGTTGTTTGTTTTGTAGGAGCTTAGCTATTAATTAATTTTGAAGCAACAACACTCCCCCTGACACATGCTCGGACACATGCTCGGACAGACGGACACATGCTCGGACAAGAAAGTGGTTTGCTGTTTGTTACACCCTTATTGTAATACTCATGTACTTTTATAATTATATTATTGCAATAATACAATTATTTAACAAACTAGAGCATTATATTATTGCATTCTATCTGTCTATCTATTCTTTTTTTTTAATTAATTTTCCAAAATTATGCACCATTGACAACAGTACAATTCTTATACGATTATCATAATCATTCGAATTAAAAATATTTTTAATAACAATAGTCACATGTATTGACTGTAGGGAAGAGCAGTTTAGTGCATATTAGAACATTCAAAAAAACATCATGTATTATATAAAACCTTCTGCCCCACAAAAAAATATGTGTTTTTTGTCCCTTAAAAAGGTCACACTTACTAAATATACATAGCTAAACTATACTCTACTAAATAAGATTAGTGCTTTATTTAGTTGTATTAAGGTGAGGGAGATTTTGTGAGATTGGCAATGTTGCAATTTTGCCAATTTTAGGCAGGGAGTCTGTGTTCCAGACTTGGCTTACCTTGAGTGGTTAACTCTGTGACAGACTACTCCGGTATCTTCTCTTTTAATTAAAGTCTGATTCATTGGAGAACCTAAATATGGACTTTTTTTTACCCTTCTGCTGCTACACTGCTACACCATTTTCACAACCCTAAGCTTAAGTGATTTTGAGCTTTTTTTTTTTACTTTAATGAATCCATATTTTAGAAAGTAACCCACAGAATATATAAATATTAACAGGCCCATAAAAGCAATATTAGCGATCCACTTGTAATACCAGCACACAATAATATACGCTGGTATTTCAAGTTAATCGCAATGTGAACGCGATCTCGCATTCGCATTGCTAGGAAGTATTGAGCTCATGAGAGCACGCTTCTATAGGCTCCTATGGGTGCCTCGTTCTGATGCCGTCAGAAATGGCTACAGAACTTCAGCTCTAGCAAAGGGGGTAAGTTGCGCAGCGAAGGCAGCAAACAAATATATATGTATTTGCTGATATACATATATATTTATGTGTTAATATACACATATTAACACATAAATATATATGCATATAAGCATATAATGATATATTTACTGGGAACACACAGTTCCTATTGACCACAATGTAAAGGTACTCCCACCAACTTTAACCCCAAAATATTGCATAGTGCAGTAAATTTATTAAAAAATAAAGATGCTGCCATCTTTATTTTCTTAATAAACTACACTTGACCGTATTTTGGGGGCATTTGGGGTAGATTTATAAAATTAACCAGAGATTGGAACTCTGGTTAATATTATAAGCGGTAATTGCTACCGCAAGCTTGCAGTAGCAGTAACCAGCCACTTTTAATGGCTGGTTAATTATCTCGCTTCTGCAAACGAGCACATTTGACCATTTGCGTGAGCGCAATAACTTATCGATCAACTTGTAATTTAGCCCTAAGTGTGCGCGTGCTAGTAATAATAAATTTAAGGTGATGGGATGGAGGGAGAGGGAAAGGGGCGGTAATTAAATATAAAGAAAGGGATCTTGGAGGGGGTAGGCTATTGAGGGGGGGACAGCTACACTACAGAAAATTGGCGTTTTAATGCCAAAAAAACTAAAACCCCCCACTTTTTTTTTAGCAAACTGGGTACTGGCAGACAGCTGCCGTC